>NC_134908.1:4702667-4735167 GCF_041734735.1 Babylonia areolata
TTAAAACCCACCTCTTCACAAGATAGTCTCCCTCCCCTGCCTCTTCCTTGTCTTCAGTTTCTTCAGTTTTAGAGTTATGCATGTGTGTGAATGACTTTGATTTGTCTCTGCACAAGATTCAGCGCTATATAAATACTATCATAATTATTATTATTTTATTATTATTATTATTATTATTATTATTATTATTATTTACTGACAGTAATATCGCTTCATTTATGTCTGGTGATTGCCTTTGGAATCGTTCCCTGAATATTAGAAACCAAAGCAGAAAACTACTGATCTTATCAAAGCTTCTAAAATCTCAAAAGATCACGTTTAAGATGTCGACATCATATTACACAGATGTGCATGATTTAATCAACATGGTAATGAAATAAATCAGAGTAATGTATCAATCCTTTGGAAACGCCTCATAAACATACCGCACACCATGTGCATCTGTCTGTCTGTCTGTCTCTGTCTGTCTGTCTGTGTCTGTCTCTGTCTGTCTGTCTGTCTCTCTCTCCCATGCTCGTATTGAACAGCTGCCTTTGCTGAATAAATCATTCGATTCTGAGTCTAAGTCTGAGTCTGGGTATGAGCCTCTCTCTCTCTGTATGTCTGTGTGTGTGCATGCATGCGTGTGTGCGTGCGTGTATGCATGCGTGCGTGCGTGCGCGTGCGCGTGTGTGTGTCTGTGTGTGATTCTGTGTCTGTGTCTGTGAGTGTATGTGTCTGTGTGTCAGTGTGTGTGTCTCAGTCTGTCTGTCTGTCTGTCTGTCTCTCTTGGTGTACATCCATGCACTTACTGAACATTTTTTCTAAATCAGTTTTTATTTCTTGTTTGGGCAAGCCTTGCTTTTAACACCTGGATTAATTTCTCTTCTTGCTGCTGATGTCGCCATTGTGAGTTGACCGCCCACATGTAGAGAAGTGGGTTGAGAGCAGAGTTGAAAGGCAACACGAACACAACCATGGTGTCATGGATCGTATCGAAACCAGTAACACCATGAGAACTCATCATCGTCACCAGTCCGAACGCCAGCCAGGAAGCAGCATCTGTAACAGCCACTTTTCTCATAACATGCACTGAAGAATGCAATGGTGTCTCTGCTGGATTGAGAGTTGTTCTGTACTTTGGTATTTCTTTATAGATGAGTGTTTGCCCAGCTACAATCATCACACATAAAATAAAATTGACAGTCACAATAACTGTAAACCACTTGAAGTAATGTCCAGAGTGAAAGTGATTAAATAAAGCCAGACGACAGAGACCAGACTGACCCTGGAGGCCCCAGTGAGATAGTCCAGGGAGAAATGGAATTGTTGCCAACAAAATTCCAACAATCCACACACAGCCTGTAGATGAAAAACGTAATGTCTTTCCACCTTTCGGAAAACAAAGTACAATAATGTGATACAAAGTGATTAACCAAATAACCAGTTCTGAAACTGTACTTGACAGAAAGAAAAGAAACCCAGCCAGCTTGCAGATTTCACCATTTGTCCATGCTTTTTCAATCTGGATGTACTTTCCGTAAAATATATTGTCTGCTGTCACAATAATGCTGACGTGACTTCCCATACACATATCAGCAAACTGAAGATGGACAACAGCACTGATGGAACTGCTTCCAATAATTTTTTTCACAGCGTGTGAAGTCATCAAACACACAATATTGCCTATCATGGCAGAAACGCCAATCAACCAGAAGAAAATTCTGTACAGTTCAGTTGGTAGCAGTGCTGTACACGAAGGGAGTACAGTGTGTGGTGCCAAACAGTTAATGTTACCAGAGTGTTTGGGAAATAAATCCATACAGCAAAATCTGTAGTTTGACGAAAAGATACGATCCAGATGATCACAGGATGAAAACAGATCTGAAGGGAAGTCAGTAACTCTATTCTCCTTTATATCCAGCTCTTTGAGATGTGGCATATTTTTAAAACCCACTGGTCCGATAGTTTCAATAGCACAGAATGACACATTCAAAAACTGCACATCAGGCAAATGAAAGGATAAATTGTTGAAAAAGATATTCAGATATGTTTTTGATACATCCACTCGTGTCAATTCATAATGGACGTCCTTTTTTGCTTCACTGTTCATTGTTCGAAAAGGATTGTGTTGTAAGTGAAGAACTCTTAAATTTCGAAGTTCAAGAAAAACTGTTATGTTGAAAATTCTTAGGTTATTATTGGCAATATCTAAATATTTCAGGTTTGCAAGCTTTGTGATTGAAATATTATGAAGGGAGCACTTGGACAGCGTCAAATTAACCAGATATTTGTTTTCATTGAAATAATCCATTGACATGTTTGAGCCTGTCGCGTCTACATAACGTAAGTGAAGATATAGGTCTGGAGGAAATGGTTTGTTACAAAGGAAAACATAACCTTGACATAGACAACCTTCAGGACAGATCCTGTCACACAACAGTTCATCATCCCGCTGTGGACACTGACCCCAGCCATCACACAGATGATCTCTGTGCACACAAACTCTGGACCCTCGACACCGGTAGAAACCAGGACACGTTGCTGTCTCACAGTCTTGTTCGTCTTCTCCATACACACAGTCAGAAAATCCGTTACACCGGGTGTAGACAGGCAGACAATACAACCACTCAGCTGTGCAGCGATAATGACTGTGAGGACAAGAGTCATCAGCTGTCATCACTTGTTGTGTGAAGTAACCTGTCCCATCCAGATTCACATAAAACCTTTGCTTCATGTCTTTCTCTTTGACATCAGCCAGGAAGCTGTAGTCATCAGGACACCCAACCTCATCAGAATCGTCCACACAATCCGCGTATTGATTGCAACGTTGACTGAGTGATACACATTGACTGTTAGAACAGAGAAAACCAGTGCATGAAGGGTGTTCACAAAATGACTCATCGGTGCTATCTGGACAGTCTGGCCTGAAGTCACACACAAGGGTGTGCTGCACAGCTGTGACACCATCATCACAACTAAACATGGTGTATATGGATGTGGTTTTCCTTCCCATCACAAACATGTCAGTATGCTCTGCATTAGTCATATTCATGTGTGTGCAAATTGGTGCATACATTGTTTTCATACACAGACTTCTTGAATAATGTGAAAACAACACATGTGTAATTTTATTGTCTGTTGAAATTGATAAGGACTGTTTCGTATGGTTAAAGATAGCTTCTGGTAAGTGTAAATGAGCCAGAGACACTTGTGAGTATGGAGCATTGCTCAACAGTAATTCACAAATTATCAGCATTGTTGCGTAGTTTATATAAAAGGCGTACTTGAAACTTAACAGCATGTTGTACAGTACAAGTTGACCAGCACGTGCTGAGGGCAGGTACGGAGTCTCTAAACTGAAGTGAGTCATGGTGTACACCACAGTGTTGTCAGACCATTTACAAAACTTTCTGTATGGATACGACACAGAGTCCCAACCACACATTAAACCTATAGGTGCTTCAAATTTATTGAATTGTTTAAAGAGATGTTGAAAATTCACCTGTTCCTTTCTGGATTTTGCTGAAGCTAATCTTCCACCTATTTTCAAACACTCATAATGGGACAACAGGGCAAGAATGTGTGTGTCCATGGAGACTAACATGTAACACTTGTTACGTGAAGCCACCAACCCCTGGCAGTCAGGACTGCTGAAGGGGCAGTGTTCTGTTTCATCCCGTCCATCTTCACACTCTGACTTCAGATTGCAGTCCAGATGACGTTGAAAATTAGCGTAGTAGTTTACAGAACAGTTGAAAATGCCGTTTGTAAACTTTACAGGCTGATTATTTACAGACAGCATAGACACAAATATTCTGAGACCAGGATGATGGTCTTCCCAGTAGTGAAGGAGGATCTTTAGGTATGATGTGTAAAATATTTTAGATGATGGATTATCAGAACTGCAAATGCGTTCAACACTTTGGCGAGTTGCATTTGGTTTGGAATGAAATTCTATCCAGTAACGTTTATGAGAATGACCAGCACACCTCTCAACTTTCCATATCTGTTGAATACTCATCATGATCCATCCAGAGGGTACTCTCCATTCCACAATAAAATCCATGTCTGCATATGAAACGCTTACATATGGTGTTGATACATATCCGGAATATTCAAGTATATATTTAACTATAAATTGGTGACCATTGATTGTTTCAAAAGAAACTTGTCCCATAGAACTGTTGACGTTTGTGATCACTATGCTGTTTCCAAAATGTGATTCAACAAACATTTGCCCAAGGGTATGATGATTACATAACAGATAATACTCTGAAAAGAATGGCACGTATATTAAAGTTTTTCTGCGCTTAGAATCACACCAGTACACCAGTCTGTCTACAAGTGCACGTACTTTCATACCCTGTGGCGCCCTTACATGCAGTTTACAGAACGTGTTGAAATCACCACACACCCCGTACACAACTCCCTGTTGTGTTGTGTGCTGTGGTAACTTCCGTTTACAGTTTGACGCATTGACCTGCAACACTATGATGTTTGTGGTGCTTTGGTTTAGAAAGTGTTCTACACCTGGACACATGTCATTGTTATTCAGTGGACCAGCCCAGGAATTCATGTATATGCCATTCACACTCCACTGATGTGTGGTTATATCAGCGCACACAAACAGGAGGCAGTGTGCCAGTCCACACAACACTGAGATCGACTCGGAAAAGACATGTACACTGCCCGTTCTGGTGAGACTTGAAGGTGACACTGTCCATTGTAGTTTGGTTATTTTCGTGACCATGTATTGAAGTCAAAACATTTTGATGTGAATGATGTATTTCATAGCAAATCTAGTCCCGAAACTGTGTGGTGTATAATCATTTATTTGTGGCGATAGTCATGGTGATGTGTGTGAGTGTATGTTTGTGTGTGTGTGTGTTTGTTTGTTTGTTTGTGTGCGTGTGTGCGTGCGTGTGTGCGTTTGCGTGTGAATGTGTGTGTGCACTCGCATGTGTGTGTGTGTGTGTGTGTGTGTGTGTGTGTGTGTGTGTGTGTGTGTGTGTGTGTGTGTGAAAGTGAGTGAGAGAGACAGATAGAACACTGAACACTGAAATGTTTTATGTCATTGGCTGAAAAGCTCTTGTGACAGTAGGAACTAATCAGAACAAAATGGTTGAAAACAGATGGAATAGAACAGAAAGGAAAAAGAAAACAGAACTGAAACAACATAAACTTTGGCACTTTGTCATCAGCTTAATGCACATGTGACAGGTGGGTACTGTGCCTTTTTTCAATCGTTCGTCTCCAAGGTTTGGACAGTACACAGAAAACAAAGTACATATGAATCATATAATAAATATTTACGCATGTAACATCGACACACATCATATCAATACAAATGCATACTAAAGTACGTATAAATCATCAAATAATCATGTAGTCTGTCTGTTTCTTGCTTAAGGGCATTTGATTGATTTTGTGTCCCTATGGGTGTGTCAGACATCAGCAAATAGCATTAAGAACAATTTTGTTGTGCCAAGTCTCATTTGTAATCCAGGTCTACCCTTCTTTAATAACTCCACTGCCAATTCACTGACGAAAAAGGAAAACAGAAGAGGGCTTAGCATACAACATATTTAACCCCTCGTGGACACTGAAACCAGTCTGAATAAATACCTTTGTCACGAACACATACAAGCACAGAATCGTAGATGCTTTTAACAGCCATGTAAAACTTTCCATATACCCCGCTTTTTCTTTGAGTACTCCACAGGATGTTTATGTTCACAGAATCAAATGCTTTTTTGAAGTCTACGAATACTGCGTATAGCTTAGTCTTACGTTAAAGATGCTTTTGGAATAAAGCGTATAAAGTAAATATGATTATGGTCGACAGTACTATAAACTGTTCTAGAGCCTGCCTGTTCCTCTATGTTTTTTTTCTTCTTCAAATTCTGTCCATTTTTGACTCACTTGTGTAAACAAAGTGAGTCTATGTTTTAACACGGTGTTCAGTTGTCTGTGTGTGTGTGTCTGTGTGTCTGTGTGTGTGTCTGTGTGTCCGTGGTAAACTTTAACATTGACATTTTCTCTGCAAATACTTTGTCATTTGACACCAAATTAGGCATAAAAATATGAAAAATTCAGTTCTTTCCAGTCATCTTGCTTAAAACAATGTTGCACCTATGGGATGGGCACAAAAAATAAAAAAGAAGCCAAATTATATGCAAACTGAATTTACTGTGGGTTTTTTTTTGTTGTTGTTGTTGTTTTTTTGTTTTTTGGGGTTTTTTTAACTCTCTAAACATGGCACTTTCATCTGATATTCTGACACAACAACAAGAGCAGTCTTTTTTTTTCTTTTCTTTTTTTTTTTTTTCTTTTTTTTTCAAACAGGAACTTCTTTTGCAAAGCATGGAAGTTATATTTATTTTGCAAACGTTTTGTGGAGATAGTAAAAAGGGGAAATTAATCTGTAATTAATGCTAGGGGGCTTAATTTGCTTTAAACTTATCTTTCTCATCTTAAACATTACATTTTGAAATTATACTCAATACATAAAAAGCTTGTGTGTTTTGGTCTCAGTGTACAGGGCTTTCACTATGTTCATTCGCCCAAGTAGTCTTTTTTGGAAAGTACTAAAATCAATACAACGAGTGGACTTTATAGATCTATTGGCTGAGCCCTGAAGGTCATGGGCAAAAATTAATTGCGTACACATATTTATACACATTCAAAGTGCGTGCTCATATTCTTCGCGAACGCGAACGACGTCATTTTGTTTCAAGTTGTTGACCTGCCCGTTCAATCCTATATTCAATGGAAAATACACAATAACATGTGATGGAAAGTTGGAGAAGGAGACTGTTAAATATTTATTCAGAGAAAGATTTGTGAACGCCTCATCACTTACTGGGTTATGCCCCAAACTGCCATAAAAATATCCACAGAATCAGTCGGAATTCACAGTTAAAAATTGTAAACCATGCGAGTTAATACCCTTGAATTGATGAAACGAAAAAATTTCCAGTCTTGACTTTTCTCAAAATGAAGTCCTTTTCACTTCATACGACGTTTAGAAGTACTTGTACTTGGCTCTACATCTTATTAGTTTAACAAAATACTAATTTTCATATCAACTTTAAAACTATAAAACTAGAATGAACATAAAAGAGAAATTGAATCGATCGACCGTGTCGTACTACATTCCCGGCGGGTCAGTGTAACTTGTACATCTATCTAGATCTAGAGAAAACGGCTAAATGTTGCAGTGTGATTGCGGCGATAGCCACGTCTCCTTTACCGCGGACTTAAAAAAAAAAAAAAATTATTGCCCTTAAAGATTTTTTGAATGCCCAAGATACACCAGAATAATATGATTTAAACAGCGTTCTCACTGCGAATACCACAATCGATTTATCGCCCTTTAAAAAAAAGTATGTTTAAATATTAAATTTTAGAACGTGGGAAAGACAGTTTCTTCTCACCCGAACACGCGGGATTCGAATCTGGTTAGGACTTCTTTTTTTTCTTTTCTTTTTTTAACCAGAAGCTTTATAATAAGAAATACAGAACACATTTTAACGATTAGATTTTTTTTTTTAACTCACTCAGTACGGCCAGTCCTCTCTTCTCCTCTACACAGACCCCTCGGATGCCCAGTGGGTGTCTGAATGACCCAACCTTTAGCTTCCGTCGTCAGAATTGTGGTATTATTTGTCAACATTCACCTCTTCAGTATAAGAGCCTTCCACTTGCAATATTTTGATGATGGTAATTGGGGTGAAACGCTGTTAACGTCAGTCTCTTTCGCCGTTCGTATGGAGAGAGTTAAAGTGTATCACAAGTGAGTCTTGAAGGCCTTGCTTCTTTTGTTTAATCTTCGATTTAAGATGTGTGTATATACTTTACTAACTGTACTTGTCAAAGCTACTCCTCTGTAATTGTCTAGGTTGTTGGTGTCTCCCTTTTTATGTATAGGCACAATAATGGAATTTGCCAAGCCCGACGGAATAGTTCCTTTTTTTTTTTCTTTTTTTTTTTAATATGGTCACTAGGAATTTCATAACATTACTGTTTGCATTTTTTTAGCATTTCACCGACAATATGATCTGGCCGGCACTTTTGCCTAATTTCAGGGTTTTTATACTCGTTGTGATTTCCTGTTCTGGAATTGGGTCATTGAACAGAGGTTCTTCCTCAAAATCTACCGCTTCTTCCGTCATTACTTCTTCCTGGTCAGAACTATTATCAGCTGTATTAAAGACGTTAGAAAAGTGGTTATGCCACTATTCGGAGCTAATGTCAATATAAACCACTGCTTTCCATTTAACAGATCTTATTATTCACCAGAACAGCTTTGGGTCATGGACGCAGTTTCTTAATTTTTCTAAAATGTCTTCTTCGTGCGCTCGTTTCTTTGTTTTAGCATAACATAATCCTTCCTCTCCTTAACATAGTCTTCTTTCCGCTGATTCTTAACGGTTTCTGTATTACATCTTTGGAATCTCTTAAGGAGTCTTCTGACCCGTTTCTTCTGCTGCCTGCATTCCATATCAAACCAGTCATTAAATTCTTTCGTAGTTTTTTTCCTAGTTTTTTTTCTTTTCTGACCTTTCTAACCATACAAGCAGCTGCTCTCTGCAGAGCGTTTGTAAACAATTTAGCCCAGCTATCAACATCTAAATCTAACATACCGTGAGCTTCACTCAGAATATCTTTGAAATCATTGCTGTCTAGCTCCTCTGTATTATTCCAAATAATCCTGATTTCATCAGAACAACCCCCCCTTTGGTTCCTCACTGTTTCCATTGCATTGACTATATTTCCACTTTAGTACTACTGGTAGGTGCCATGAATATAAACAATCATCAATGTGTAGATGATACCTTGCTCGTAAATCTTCAGATAGAAGAAAATAATCAATAACGCTGCTGCCGTGTGGTGACACAAAAGTAAATTCGCCTTCTGTGTCACTGCTGCACGATCCATTCACAATATACAAGTCAAGCATAAGGAAGGAGAGAGAGAGAGAGAGAGAGAGAGAGAGAGAGAGAGAGAGAGAGAGAGAGAGAGAGAGAGAGAGAGAGAGAGAGGAGAAATACTCAGATTCAGAGTAGAAGCCGTTGTACCATGGCGATTCAGCACATACTTATTCTGTACATGCATAACAACTGTTGGGCAGTCTGTCATCTTTGGATTAAAAAAAAAAAGACATAACCTCGTAACATACGTCTGATCTACACCCTTTGCAGCCTGAAGAAAATGTATCTCCATTATGAGCGTGTCCTTAAGAGCAACATTATCCTCGCTTTGAACCTCCCTGTCTTTATTACATTGTAATGGAGTGGACATAGATATTGATAATTACATAACAAACGTTTACACTGTACCTGTGAGTCAAGTCAGGATGTTAGACGAAAGACCAATCTACTTGTAAAAAGTATTAAGATTGCATACGTCTCTCAGAATCCAACACATAAAATTGTGTCATCTTATTGCCACTAACCTCTCTCTCTCTCTCTCTCTCTCTCTCTCTCTCTCTCTCTCTATATATATATATATATATATATATATATATACACACACTCATGTATATTCTTGAAGTTCTGATATGTTATTGATTTGAAGAGTTGTCTTGCTGAGTCTTCTGTATGTTCTCTTTATGTGATAATAAATGTATTGATAACCTGTCTCGTTTTAGAGCTCGGAAATTGACAAGGTATTCCCATCTTGTCATATCTTTAAGCTCGGATATAGACATGTTATTCCTATCATATCTTGTCTTAAAGATAGGAAACAGACAGAGGTATTCGTATCTTGTCTTGTTTTAAAGATCAAAAACATACAAGGTAGCCATATTTTGTCTTCTTTGAAAGATCGGAAATAACGGCACTCATCACTTGTCTTATTTCAAAAATCCGAAACAGACAATTTATTCATGTCTTAAAGAAATTGTTTTAAAGGTCTGAAACAAACAAAAGTGTATCCATTTCTTATCTTATCAGAAACAGATAAGTCATTCACTTCTTGTAGTGTCTTAAAAACAGGAAACAAGTAATTCCTATCTTATTGGAAACAGACACAGGTGAACGTGTTAACAAGAAGCCTTCGTCCCGAGCGACTGAGAGAAAAACAAGACTGACACTGTTTTCATCACACCACTCTCTGTCTCAGTCAGTAGCGTTGCCAAGAATAACGACGAACAATCTCTGGGAGGTGTCTTCATGACTCATTCCAGGGTGTGAAAGTGCGTGACTGGAGGGAGGGAGTGGGGGAATAATTTATTATCAGGGTAGAGTAATAAATAAATCAACTCTCGCTTTTTCTGTCTGTCTTTGGCCTTTAATTCAAACGTGTCAAGCGTTTACTTTACATTAATCGCACAAGTAATATTTCATTCACAAACAGACAAAAACGCACACACACACACACACACACACACACACACACACACACACGCACGCACACACACACACACACACACAAACATGTGTGCAGCATAGACAAACACGTATACAAACGCACTGACACATCCACGGCACACGCACGCACATACGTACGCACACACACACGCGCGCGCGCGCGCACCCACACACACACACACACACACACACACACACGTACACGCACACTCGCATACACACACACACACACACACACACACACACACACACACACAGAGCGGATTCGCGGTCTGTGGCGGATGTATCCACGTAATGATGAAGTAAGAGACCAGTTGTTACTGGACGGGTTCCTGTTTAGGGGAGCACGAGTGTTTTTTCCTGGACAAGAATCCTTTTATTAACAAAGACCAGGGGGATGAAAAACCCACCACAAAGCTGTGGGTGAATAACATCCCGCTTAGTATCAGTAACGAACTAATAGAAACAGCTATGAAAAAGATAGGGGTACAGCTACGGTCATCTCTCTGAGCTGGCAAGAAACCCCGACGGGCGACTGACCCAGTTTGAAACTGGCCGCCGTTTTGTTTCCATCACGGTACCAGTCACACCACTGAGGCCAGTCATGAAAATCGGTGTATTCACTGCACACATTTATCACAAAGAACAAAAACCAAAACCAAAAAAGTGTAACAAATGCCTGCAGGAGGGGCATGTGGCAGCTAACTGTGAATAGAAGGGGAGGTGGTCTGCAAAGGTTGCCTGCAGCAGGGGCATAAAAAAATGGACTGCCCCTCTTCAGTGCCCCTCAATGCCGAGGAAGAAAAAGTAAGGGAAGAAGCAGAAGCATCAGCAGCATGCAAACCACAGGGCAGCAGTCAACTAGGCCTAGCACTGACACTGCCAGGCGAGCAAGCACCAGTGTGCGGCAGCCGTGATGTGAGCAACATGCAGGGCCAGAAAGCAGCCAGTCCCGTGAAGCCGGCGCACACACACACCGCAACAACGAGCCTTGCTGGAAGAAAGGAAAAAAGGGAGAGGAGTGAATCTCCCACAACGCCAGTGCCGGACAGCAAACGGCCGACTGTAGTGGCCCCGGGCAAAGCAAGAGGAGAGGAAAAGACAGAAGACAGCATGAAGGAGGGGGCCGACACCTAGCACGTGTTCTCTCCCCACCGGTCTGACCTTTCCCTCATGACCCTTGGCTTCGTTTTATGGACTTGTGGTTTATGATTAATGATTTTGGTTATCTGCTACAGAAATTTGAAGAAATGTTATCCCCATACCAGTTATGAACCACGATATATGTATTGGTACTTTAAATGTGCGAGGTCTGAGAAATAAGCTAAAAAGAAAAGTTGTATTTGACTTCCTCAGAAAACAAAAGTTAGACATAGCATGTTTGCAGGAGACATACGTTACAGATGATGTGATGCACGAAATCGATAGACAATTATCGGGAAGCATATTCTATAGTGCAGGAACTAACAGAAGCAATGGACTCATTATCATCATTTCCAAACATAAGCAGATGCAGGCAGAATTAATTCATGCAGCAGACTAATTACAGTCATGCATGACAACAAAATACCATCATCGCTAATTGCTATGCACCAAACTCGACCGTAGATAAATTAGAATTCATAAACCAATTGGGCAGTCTGCTGAGTGCTAAAGCAAGACTATGACCATCTGTGGGTACTGGGTGATTTCAACACAACAATAAGCCATCTAGATAACATCGCGGGCAAACCACACTCACCTCGAGAAAATGAAGCTCTCATGGAAATGTTATCTTTTCTAGACCTGGAAGACACATGGAGATCTATCCACCCAGACGACAAAGAATATACTTGGTCAAGATCCACTCCTTTCACAGCAAGGAGAATTGATTATATTTTCTGTGACACTATCTCCTAAGCACTCGTGCAGAAAACAGACATTGAGTTATTTCCCCACTCAGACCACAAACTTGTGAAAGCAATATTCAGCGCAAACAGGTTTCAAAGAGGTCCAGGATACTGGAAGTTTAATAGCTCGTTGCTATCAGAAGAACGTTTTCTGGAAGAAACAAACGAATTTATAGATTCACATTTCTCAAAATATAATGTTCATTCTCTCCCGTTACAATACGCTGATTCCTGTGAATGAAAAAGTAGCATTGTTTGGTACAACGACAATGGATATCCCAGATCATGAAAAGAGAGAGAAAAAAAAAAAAAAAAAAAAAAATCAACACGACTCTGTTGATAGCAAAACTGTCTATTTCTAAACTAAAATGTGGTAAGTGTAAGAATCTGTATCTTATCTTTGAAACCGAGCTCAAATTACGTAAGATGTGATCTATGTCTACCAAGATACCTGAGCACTTATACAGATCCATAAAAAAAAAAAACTCAAGTGGTCAATTTAAATGTGTACATTTAAAGACGTTCCAATGCCGCCAGAGAGAGAGACAGAGACAGAGAGAGAGAGAGAGAGAGAGAGAGAGAGAGAACAACAACAACAAAAAAAGCGGGAAAGAGCCTTCCAAGGATGTCACGTGAGACTATCCTGCTCATTTGCAGAAATTTTACGCATCCATTGATTTCTCAACAACAACAACAACAACAACAACAAAAAGAACACTGATAAGAATGTATTTAATTTGCAATGAATTTTCTCTTTTGATACAGACTGCGATAAGATTTTTGTGAATCCTTCTTCTGAAAATAAAGAAGACAGAAAATGAACTAATTGTGTGTTGACAAGGATCTATGTGACGGCAGAACAATGGGTGATCTTCACTTACGTTTCATGCGCTACAGTCAAGGTGGTGGTAGTGCTGTTGATTATTTCATTTGCTCACGGACAATTTGACTGGAATCAGCGTAGTGGCAGTGCTATAGATTGTTTTATTTCTTCAAAGGCAATTACATGGGAAATTTACAACGAGAATTAACCCCCTCACAAGCTTTTCTGAATACTGCCATGCAGAATTAAAACGTCATGAATGAATTATGGAGACAAACAGAAAAAAACAACAACACACACACACACTAAAAGAATCACACGATCGAAATTTATTCAAGAATCCAAAAACAAACAAAAAAACAACAAACAACATAATACTAGTAAAAGAAACATTTCGAATAATTTTTCATCCGAAGAATTCATTGCAGCTTTGGTTTTACCATGGATAGAGGAACAGATTTATCATATGGAAAATAAACTGGTCAGATTTTCAATCACCCAGCCAATCATGAATGACGCAGAAGCAAAAGTGGAATTGTTTCAGGCTAACATTTGCTGCTTACTTTAATATCTATTTATGACTTCGTTGCGTAATACTGATTTGAGCAGTGAATGCTGTTTAAAAACAAGCTCAATTTCATAAGCAAAAGCATGGTTTGATAGAGACTGTTATCAGCGAAAGAGAGACATCAAATCAAACATGACTGCTTTGGCTGGTGCATTTTAACCATAATTTGTTTCTTTCATGTGTCTGTCACTTGCACCTCAGTCTCTGCTGGCAGTTCTTGGCCACACTATAGAAATACAAATACGACAAATAACAGAATTGTTGCTGGTGTTGCTGTTTCACTGTTTCAGTTTCAGTTTAAGTAGACTGAACTGAAACTGAGACTGTTTCAGTGACAAATATTCACTGGAAACATGCAGGAACTTGAAGTAGACATATAATTTAGAAAGAGAGGTGATGTCACTGTCAGTTTTGGAATGTTTCTTTGCTCGTAACTCTCCTTCTTCTTCTTCTTCTTCTACTACTACTACTACTACTACTACTACTTCCATGTTATTTCATTCATTTGTTTTGTGACGTGTTTTCAAGTCTGCGTTTGGCTGGGCAGAAAGCGAAGATGAATTCAATTGATTTAATTGATGAAATGCAATTTGCAGAAAGGAGTGTGTTGTTGTTCTTCTTCTTTACCTTCACGTTTCGTTGGCCCACCTTCCGAGTTGTCTAGGCAGCTCAATGCACACAACACTACACAACACAACACAACACTACACTACACAACACTACACTACACAATAGAATACAATACAAAAGAATACATCATAACACAACACAATGTAATACAATACAATACAATACAATAAAATGCAATACAACATAGAATGACGAATTCAGGGTCCAGACCACAATGGACAGCTGGCATGTGCTGCTAAACTTAGGATCACCCGTTGCTATAGATTTCCACCGAAAAAAAGAAGTTATAAGTCTATGTTCATTCTCTCTTTAGAGAACGACAAAGCGTCTCTTAAGCCACGTCGTTGTCTATGGAACTGGTGAATAAAGAATCATGTAAGCTTCTGTCATGATGTGTTATGCAATGTTAAAACAGTGCGTAAAGATGGACAAAATGAAACGCGCCCCAGTCCTTACAACAATGACCATTGCAATGGACTTTTATCGGTCTGTGACCGTTGTTATAAAATTGTTGACAGCCTGCGTGGATTTGTCAGTGAAAAAACGAAAGGCGACGAGATAGCTGATGATTATTGCAGATCCATTGGTGGCCGGCTGGGTATGCCAAAGTGCGTTTTCGACTGGTATAATATTCACAACAAAACAAAAACAAGTCACCCTCGTTCTTCCTGGTTGACAGGTTTGTCCATAGGAAGCAGGTCAGTGGTAAACATCTATACACACTCTGTTATTCACAAAGATGGAACAGTCGTTCACCATCGCATCAATATCTGCAATGGTGTTGTGTTTCCTGCAATACCAAAACCTTTATGTTTATACTTCCAAGGAATTTGTTTTGGCTTTTCTGATTGTGATTTTCAAAATCACGACATGTCTGTAATGGGGGTATTTTGTGAATTTGCACAAGCCAAGACACAGATGAATCTTTATAACACACAGGTAATTCCTTTGACCAGCACAATTAACGTTTTGCTGTCTGAAGGACAGTGGCATGTATGCCCTGATGGACAGTTCACTCATTCTTTTTATCTGTGTGGTTCTAACCAGCATAAAGTGTGTGGTGAACAATACACAGCGCCTTGCACTTTTGCTGGTGAGCTGTCACACAACACATCTGACTCAACAGATCGTCAGCTTTCTGAAGACCGCTTATTTGTGTGTGAACATGATTCCACAATGATATCATACACACTTGTATGCGACTTTATTAATGACTGCAAGGATAAGAGTGATGAATCCTTTTGTGAATACCATGCTTGTACAAGTGCATTCAGATGCGCTGACAGTCAGTGTGTATCCTTTGACAAGGTTTGTGATCGAGTCTTCCACTGTCTGGATGAGTCAGATGAACAGAACTGTCGTGCATCTAGACTCACAGACTTCCAAAGACAATTCAGTCCACACCCAGCTCTTGTTGACTTTGACGGCATCAGATACTTCATCTCCACTTCAATGAATGCCAGTGAGTCCTGTCCCGACAGCCACTATCGCTGTCCTGGTGAAGTCAATAACTGCCTGCCTGTCTACACACGCTGCAATGGGATGTACGATTGCAGTAACCACGAGGATGAAGAGGGGTGTGAACAACTGAAATGTCCTGGACTTTTCCGATGCAGACTTTCAACAATATGTTTACATAGTGACCACTTGTGTGATGTTTGGCCTCACTGCCCAATGAATGATGATGAATTAGCATGTGACATAACCTGTCCTGTGAACTGTCTTTGTCAAGGTCACTCATTTCTGTGTCCTCAGCCTTTCTCTGCAGCTCTCTTTCCTCAGCTCCGCTACCTGGATGCAACAGGTTCAGGTATGACACTGACTGATGTGAGTCACAATACCCTCCTTATTGCTGTGGCTTTTGCACACTGTTCTATAACACACATTCATCTAACACACTTGGTAAATATGAGGTTCCTTGATCTCAGTAGCAACAAACTGCAGTATGTCAACCTGACTTTTCTTTTTGGGTTACACAACCTCCAGGCACTCTCTCTTTCCAGCAATCCCCTTACCTCACTCCACACTGGTCTCTCATCTGTTAACCAGCATAGTGCACTCACAGAGTTGGATCTGTCCCACACCATGCTGACAGTGTTTGACTCAAAAGTCCTGTCACTGTTTCGTAATATGCAGAAACTGAACTTAACTTTCACTTCCATTCACACAGTCAGTTCAGATGGATTTCAGTTCACACCACAGTTGACTGAACTCTACATGGATGGTAGCCCTGTTAAAATATTTCCGCCTGACATATTTAAAGCTGTTTCTAAACTGCGCTTTATATCTACACAAAACTATAAACTTTGCTGCAATGAAATACTTCCCTACACCTTTGACGATGCTGAATCAGCTTGCATTGCCCCAAAAGATGAAATTTCTTCATGTAGAGATCTGTTGCAGTCGTGGGCATACCGTGGGTTTCTGTGGTTGGTCACCTGTCTGTCTCTGACTGGTAATGTCTTTTGTTGTTGTGCTCGTATGGTTATGAAGAGCATGACGTCTTCTAGTGGATTCAGTGTGTTTGTCGTTAGCCTAACCATGGCTGATTTTCTGATGGGTGTTTACATTGCTATCATTGGAGTGGCTGATGAACGGTTCCGTGGACAATACCTCCACAATGATGATACATGGAAAAACAGTGTGAACTGTAAGGCAGCTGGCTTTTTGTCTCTGTTGTCCAGTGAGGTATCTGCCTTTAGTATCTGGCTTATTACACTGGATCGTTTTATTGTCCTTCGCTTTCCTTTCAGCACCAAGAGGTTTGACAGGATATCAGCAGCAGTGGCTTGTATATGTACTTGGTTGGTCGGATGGTTTGTAGCCTTGGTACCATTACTTCCAGTCACATCACACTGGGAATTCTATAGCCAGACAGGTATTTGTATCCCTTTACCTGTCACAAGACGAGATTTCAAAGGAAAAATATATTCTCTCAGTATTTTGATATACCTGAACTTTATTCTCTTTTTATGTATTTGTGCTGGTCAGGCATTTATTTATTGGTCAATACAGGACAATGCTTTGAAAGCTAATTCAACCAGAGTATCACAGGATATGACCATAGCTCGGCGCTTGATCACGATTGCAGTGACAGATTTCATGTGTTGGTTTCCCATCGGTTTGTGTGGGACGCTGGCTTTGGCAGGAATTGCCATTCCTACAGAAGTGAACGTGGCCCTGGCCATTTTTGTTTTACCATTGAACTCTGCTGTGAATCCTTTCATGTACACGCTCAATACTTTGGCTGAAAAGAGAAGGAAAGCTAATGAAACTGAACTTCGTAAATGGCTGGAATCCCATTCAGAATTAATCGATAATTAATGCACAAACTGAAGTGACTTCACATCGTCATCCTGCTTTGTCCTGTATTTTCATGAATCTCTCTCTGTCTCTCTCTCTTTCTCTCTGTCTGTCTCTCTCTCTCTCTCTCTGTATATATATATATATATATATATATATATATATATATATATATATGTAGCCATGTCCCAAGTGATTATTCAAGGGTATGGCACAAAAGACTTAACTAAATATGATAAATTGAAAGGATAGGCCAGAATTCCCGTGCACAGGCCAGGAACATATAGAGGCCAGTCACAAATGGGCTTTTCTATTGCTTTATTTACAATAGTTGTGTAGAGAAAACTAAGACATAAAGGAGAAGATGATGAGAAGATAAAAAGAGAAGACAGTGCCTGGAATGACACAAACAAATGTCATTAGCACAACATGTCAGCACAAGTGAATAGTAAAGCACATGTATACATATTACATGGAAAGACTACCACTTGGAAATGCATATGTGTGAAGACCAAACACTGACATCAAATGACATTCCTAATACATTTAAATAGTGCAGTTAAAGTGATTGAAGCTATGCTGATTTAGTGAAAGTACATTGACAGTATAGATTAGGTAAAGCTTATACTATGTCAAAGTGACTCAAATGAATCAGTTTATCATGTTGCACTATACTGGAGTAAGCCGTATAGGAGAGAGCATGACAACTAAATTACAATTAACAGACTGATACATATCAGGTGGTTTTAACCAATAACTGATATTAATCCAACACTATCTTGTAATCACAACAGCAGAATACTACACACATCTTAGAGTACTGAGCACACTGTAGCAGTACAACTGATATCAGCATGTAAAATAATACATGAATAACAAACAAGATAGAGAATCAGTGGCTTAGATGTAATACTGGCAAACTGACAGACCAGAGAGTAAGTGAAGCACCATCATGGTTTAGCCATTAAGTGGTGAATGAACTTCATGCACTCACTAGAACATTCTGGAACAAACTATCTGTGTCCAGAGACGTCATTGACTGTGACGTTAAGAAGAATCAAATGGAACACTGCTCCAAGCATATGACGACATGGCAATTATTTAGATCAATCATAGCCAAGCTGTGACTAACATGTCAAAGTAATAACTGGACACACTCATATAAACACAAGTACTGTGTTGAACAATACAATTTACAAATCAACACGTTCTACACACTAGTACTTACAGCGATACATAGCAAGGTGTCAGCCGTTGTGAGAACACACACAACACACTCACACTGCCCGCGACGCAGCAAGAGAGAGAGAGAGCAGGCTCTGGTAAGATGACTGACCAGGTATGAAATGACCACTCATCTACTATTGGAGTTTAACGACCTATTGGCGTCTACACCCTTAAGGTCAAGTTTGTTCGGTTGGAGTTGATTAAACTCATCACTCACTGTGCCAATTTATACAGGTTAAGCGAACTACAAAGACAATCACGTGTGCTGCAAACAGATCGTCACTAATCAGCTAAATCTGACAACAAATTGTGCTTCTGACAAGGTGTTCAGCGATAGATTTCTAAATGATTCCTGAACCGATTTACGTCGGATAAGTTGCAAAAGAAAGAGCTCAACACCTACTTTATAATGAGTATAAATGAAGTGTTGGTTAAGACAAATTTATAATCTTAATTTAAGTCACCTGAACAGGGTCAGTTTTAACGAGCTCGTCGCTGAAAATTACAAACTGCATAAAATCAGTTTAACGTAGGCGAACATAAATGGAATAGACTTAAAGATGGAATTGCGACGATTCTGCCAGTATATAATACTTGTAGTTTACTGATCAGACAAAAGAGCTATTAATTAACTGCGGTGAAACAGAAACACAAGTTTTCACTCAGCCAATGACGTACCGCGATGCGACTGGAGGGATGCAGAAAGGACAGTCCAGAGTCGAGTCTGGTGGAGAAACGACGGATGAGTAGGCAGGCAGGCTTATCTGTCGGTGTGTGTCCCCATATGGGAGAAGAGGCCGATTCTAGACGCGCAGCACTTCCCACAGGTGCAAGGGAAAACGTCTCCAGAAGTTGAGCCCTGCTTCTTTCGCTCACGCTTCTCCTTAATGGCCAGCGTTCTCTTGTTTTCAAACGTCTTTATGCCACTAGAGCACAGCATCCTCCAGCGAGAGCGGTCAAGGGCATCAGTTTCCCAGGAAGCGATGTCTATGTCACAGGCTTTGAGGTTTGTCTTCAAGGTGTTCTTGAAGCGGTTACAGGGTCTTCCAAGTTCACGGTGGCCTTCCTTCAGCTGGCCATACAAAAGCATCTTCGGGATCCTGCTGTCTGTCATGCGGACAACGTGTCCTGTCCAGTAGTAAGTAAGTAAGAATAACAAAATGACATGAGAGACAGTGTTACTATATTGTATTGTATTGTATTTCTCTTTTTTCTCTGTGTGAAATTCGGGCTTCTCTCCCCAGGGAGAGCGCGTCGCTACACTGACAGAGCCACCCATTTTTGACTCACTTGTGGAAACAAAGTGAGTCTATGTTATAACCTGGTGTTCGGTTATCTGTGTGTGTGTGTGTGTGTGTGTGTGTGTGTGTGTGTGTGTGTTAAACTTTAACATTGCCATTTTCTCTGGAAATACTTAGTCTACCAGTACCAAAATCGGCTTAAACATAGTAGAAAAAAAGTCTTCGCAGTCATACCAATAATAGGTTGAACGTCTCCCGAATTTAGCCATATTTCCGAATTATCAACGGTTTATTTCGTTGATGCTCGATCCGGATTCCGTAAAACATGGCCTCGTTTCTCTTGTTCACAATTAAAAGCAAAGAAATACAAATTCTGGACAGAACACTTACAGTGACACTTACCACATTATTGACGTGTTTACTGCATATCAATATTCTAAAGTGGACACTGAATGAACAAGAATGAACATAAAAGAAAATTTGAAACAACCGTTTCACGGAGTTTGGTCATCCTTGTCTACACTGGTCTGTGCAGATCTTGATGAAACATGTTGCAAAGCTTAACGCGATGGCAACGTGTCCTTTACCGCCAAATTAATGGAATGTCTTCAGTAATCATCGACTCGTTTACTGCATATGAATATTTTAAAGTGGATGTTGAAGTAACTAGAATCAACAGAAAAGAAAAATTGAATGGACGGTGTTGTAGTTTCTCACGGTGAGTGTGAAGAGCTTGTCAAACATAGATCTTTGCAGATCTGTTTAAAACGGACACATATCACAGGTGTTTCAAGCGATGGCAACGTGTCCTTTATACCTCGGACCTCTTAAATGCCTGATATATACCAAAATAACACTATTTAAACAGCGTTATCACTTAGATTACCGTTGTCGATTTATTCCACTAAAACTCAATTTTTTTTTTTTTAACGTCATTGTCGAAGCCGCGTTGGCGCAGTGGACAAAACCTTTTATTTTTGATTCGAACTCTGCGTGGAGGTTTATTTTATTTTATTTTATTTTATTTTATTTTTCTTATTTTTTAAAAGATATTATTAACGCGAAGTTTTATATGGTCATAATAACGAATAGAGAGCACATTTCAACAAACTATTTTTTTTTATAAATTTCATTACTATCATTATTTTTCTCTCTCTCTCTAAGTGTATATCACAAGTGAGTCTTGAAGGCCTTGACTTTCTTGTTTTTTTGTTGGGTTTTGTTGTTGATGTTGTTGTTTTTTTGGTTTTGGTTTTGGTTTTTCTGCGTACAATTTTATTTGCTTTCCGATCGAAGTGGGTTTTTCTACAGAATTTTGCCAGGAACAACCCTTTTGTTGCCGTGGGTTCTTTTACGAGCGCTAAATGCATGCTGCACACGGGACCTCGAGTTTATCGTCTCATCCGAAAGACTAATCACATCGCACCCTTTGTGGTCAAAGGGGGGTAACTGGGCGGGTTATTTTCGAGCCAACCAACACAAATTACTTCCCTTGTATCTATTGATTTGGCCCAGGACAGAGCTGACTGTCGCAAAGGTATCAGTCAGGCCCTGCATATTTGCAGAACTTGAACGCATCCTCTGATTTCTCCTAGAAAAAAAAAGAAGAAAAGAAATAAATAAGAAATGTCAGTCAGATTTGAGTTTCTGATTTTTTTTGTTTTTTGTTGTTGTTGTTTTTTTGTTTAAGCTGTGGGCTGAATCTTCCTATTTGGTGGTTTTACAAAACTAAGCGCGAGTCAAACCAGATACTGAAAAGGTGGGTTTTTTTCTTTTTTAAAAATTTTTTTTATAGTTTAAGTTTTAAGCGTGTGTCACATTGTGGGGAACTGATCCAGTAACGCCTCACCACATCTGATTAAGAAAGAAGAAGAAGAAACAGGAGGAGAAGTAGGAGGAGAAGAAGAAGGAAGAGTAGGCGGAGGAGAGGAAGAGAAGAAGAAGGAGGAGGAGGAGAAGAAGGAGGAGGAGGCGGAGGAGAAGAAGAAGGAAGAGAAGAGGAGGCGGAGGAGAAGAAGGAAGAGAAGAAGGAGGAGGAGAAGAAGGAGGAAGAGGAGGCGGAGGAGAAGAAGGAAGAGAAGGAAGGGGAGGAGGGGGAAGAGAGGAGGAGGAGGAAGAGGAGAAGAAGAAGAAGGAAGAGAAGAAGGAGGATAAGGAGAAGGAGAAGAAGAAGAAGGAAGAGAAGAAGAAGAAGGAGGATAAGGAGAAGGAGAAGAAGAAGGAGGAGGGGGAAGAAAGAAGAAGGAGGAGGAGGCGGAGGAGAAGAAGGAGAAGAAGAAGGAGGAGGAGGAGGCGAAGAAGGAGGAACAGAAGAAGAAGGAGGAGAAGGAATAGAAGAAGAAGGAGGAGGTGGATAAGGAGGAAGAGGAGAAGAAGAAGGAGGAGGAGAAGAAGAAGGAGGAGGAGGAGGAAAAGAAGGAGGAGGCGGAGGAGAAGAAGAAGGAGGAGGAGTAGGAGAAGGAAGAGGAGGCGGAGGAGAAGAAGAAGGAAGAGAAGAAGAAGGAGGCGGAGAAGAAGAAGAAGAAGGAGAAGAAGAAGGAGGAGGAGGAGAAGAAGGAGGAAAAGAAGAAGAAGGAAGAGGAGGCGGAGGAGAAGAAGAAGAAGAAGGAGAAGGAGGAGGAGGAAGAAGAAAAAGGAAGAGGTGGTGGAAGAGGAAGAGGAGGAGGAGGAGGAGGATAAGCAGATGGCAAATCAATAAGTACCGCAGTCTCGGGCGAAGCGAAACGCAAGATACCACTAATTACTCAAACAATTTCCTCATAGTAGCAGCGGCAAGGGAGAAACAAAACATGCAATTTTCCGACATCTTTACTTGTCCTACACTAAACCACATCTGCTTCGGAACAAGAAGAAGAAGACGAAGAAGAAGATGATGATGATGATGATGATGATGATGACGCAGCAGCAGCAGCAGTAGTAGTGGTAGCTGTAGTAGTAGAAGAAGAAGAAGTAGAAGAAGAGTGATGGCCAAGAGGTAACACGTCCGCCCAGGAAGCGAGCGAATCTGAGCGTGCTGGTTAGAATCACATCTCAGCTACCGATATTTTCTCCACCTCCACTACACCTTGAGTGGTGGTCCAGACGCTAGTCATTCGGATGAGACGATAAACCGAGGTCCTGTGTGCAGCATGCACTCAGCGCACGTAGAAGAACCCACGTCAACAAAAGGATTGTTCCTGGCAAAATTCTGTAGAAAAATCCACTTAGATAGGAAAAATAAATAAAAGTGCATGCAGGAAAAAAAAAAAAAAAAAAAAAAAAAAATTGTGGTGCTGTAGTGTAGCGACGCGCTCTCGCTTGGGAGAGCAGCCCGAGTTTCACACAGAGAAATCTGTTGTGATAAAAAGAAATACAAAATACAAATACATAGAAGAAGAAGAGGATCAAGTGCCTTACCTGTGTACAAGCCCGACAGGCCAGTTGGGCCTTGAGAACCTACCCTAGATTCGAATAAAATGTTAACATAAAATGAAAGAAGGTTGTTAAACAAATAAGTAAATACACCGATGTTCGTCCTTCGGATTCGAAAATGACCATGGCCTCAAAAATCAGACGGAAGAACGGTTGGCTGTGGGTCCAGAGGTGGCTGATGAGGCCAATCCAGGCCCTTGAAGCTCGCCCACATGTGGGACACAAGTGAGTGGGTGCTGTCGCGGCAGTGGATGCTGCTCGGGCCTTGCGCACGGCACGTTTTCGTTGCGCCTTGGTGATGCGCCTGGCTTCATCTGCACGGGCTCCTGTGGTGATCTTGCTGCGCCAAGCTGGATGGTCCAGAGAAAGTATCTTCCACATGTTGATGATGACGCCCAGGTGTCTGAAGGATGCTTTGAAGGACGTCTTTGTAGTGTTTCTTCTGCCCTGACACATTTCTCCGTAAAGCAGTTGCAGAATGAATGATTCGCGGAAATGAATATGAATCAAAGTAGGCCGTGTTTAGCGAACTTGTGTGCACACCCACACACGAGAGCAAACTGACACAAGCGTGCAGTTACACACACACACACACACACACACACACAGTGAGAGATACACACACACGCACACACACACACACACACACACACACACACACACACACACACACACACACAGTGAGATACACACACACACACACACACACACACACACACACAGACTGACTGACTGACAAGTGCTGGGTGCATTGCCGAACACTTGAAAATGTCTTTTTTTCTTCTTCTTTTTTCTTTTCTTTTTTTCATACTCGTGTCACAGCACCTTGGAATGAGACATGAAAAGTCGGACAGAGACTCTTCTTCTTCACCTTCTGCCTGGCATTGCTACTGCACACAAAACGCTGCTTTGAAAGACGACTGTGTTGTGTTGTGTTGTGTTCTGCTGTGCTGTGCTGTACCTTGCTGTGCAGCGCTGTGCTGTGCCGTGCTGTGTTGTGCTGTGCTGTGCTGTACCTTGTTGTGCTGTGCTGTGCTGTGCTGTACCTTGCTGAGCAGCGCTGTGGTGTGTTGTGCTGTGCTGTGCTGTGTTGTGCTGTGCTGTGTTGTGCTGTGCTGTGTTGTGCCGTGCTGTGCTGTGCTGTGCTGTGCTGTGTTGTGTTGTGCCGTGCTGTGCTGTACCTTGCTGAGCAGCGCTGTGGTGTGTTGTGCTGTGCTGTGTTGTGTTGTGCCGTGCTGTGCTGTACCTTGCTGAGCAGCGCTGTGGTGTGTTGTGCTGTGCTGTGCTGTGTTGTGCTGTGCTGTGCCGTGCTGTGCTGTGCTGTGCTGTGTTGTGTTGTGCCGTGCTGTGCTGTGCTGTGTTGTGCTGTGCTGTGCTGTACCTTGTTGTGCTGTGCTGTGTTGTGCTGTGCTGTGTTGTGCTGTGTTGTGCTGTGCTGTGTTGTGCTGTGCTGTGCTGTGCTGTGCTGTGCTGTGCTGTGCCGTTGTGTTGTGCTGTGCTGTGCTGGGCTGTACCGTGCTATGCTGTGCTGTGCTATGTTGTTGTGCTGTGCTGTGCTGGGCTGTACCTTGTTGTGCTGTGCTGTGTTGTGCTGTGCTGGGCTGTACCGTGCTATGCTGTGCTGTGCTATGTTGTTGTGTTGTGATGTGCTGTGTTGTGCTGTGCTGTGCTGTACCTTGTTGTGCTGTGCTGTGTTGTGTTGTGCTGTGCTGTGTTGTGTTGTGCTGTGCTGTGTTGTGCTGTGCTGTGCTGTACCTTGTTGTGCTGTGCTGTGTTGTGCTGTGTTGTGTTGTGTTGTTGTGTTGTGCTGAACTGTGCTGTGTTGTGCTGTATTGTGTTGTGCTGTGCTGTGCCTTGCTGTGCTGTGCCGTGCTGTACTGTGTTTCATGGTGCTGTGCTGTGTTATACCTTGCCGTGCTATGCTGTATCCTGCTGTGCTGTGCTGGACTGGATTGGGTTGCGTTGCGTTGAAGTAAATTGCATGGCACTGCAATGCATTACATTCCGTTGCGTTGTGTTGCATTGCGTTACGTTGCGTTGCGTTGTGTTGCATTGCGTTACGTTGCGTTGCGCTGCGTTACGTCGCAGTGAACTGCATCGTGTTGTAGCAGCGTCCACCACCACCACCACCACCCTCCCCACACAACAGACTTCTGCGTGAAACCTGTGGACGTCTGTGTGCTTCCGGTCTTGGACTGCACAGCCAGCTGTGATCTCTTCAATGGTCCACCGAGGGGCGGTGTTGGGTTGTGCTGTGTTGGTTTGTGTTGGTGGTGTGCTGTGTTTTGTTGTGTTGGGTAAGTGTTGTGCTGTGTCGGTGTTGTGTTGGGTTGTGTTGTGTTGGTGTGTCGGTATTGTGTTGGGTTGTGTTGTGTTGGTTTGTGTTGTGCTGTTGGTTTGGGTTGGTGGTGTGCTGTGTTGGTGTTGTGTTGTGTCGGTGTTGTGCTGTGTTGTGTTGGGTTGGTTTGGGATGGTGTTGTGCTGTGTTTTGTTCTGTTAGTGTTGTATTGTGTCGGTGTTGTGTTGGGTTTGATTGTGTTGCCTTGTTTTATGCTGTGCTGTGCTGTGCTGTGCTGTGCTGTGTTGTATTGTGCTGTGCTGGATTGGGTTGCGTTGCGTTGAAGTAAATTGCACGGCATTGCATTGCGTTACACTGCGTTGCGTTGCTTTACGTTGCATTGTGTTGCGTTGCGTTGCGGTGAATCACCTTGCATTATACTGCATTCCATCGCATCACATCGTATTGCATTGTCTCGCGTCGCATCACTCTGTCTTGTGTTGCGATGCTAACACTGAAGATGACCGGCGACAACGTTGTCGCTGCTGCAATACAAGGACGTCACACACACACACACACACACACACACACACACACACACACACACGCACTCACACACACACACACACACACACACACACACACACACACACACACACACACACACACACACACACACTCACTCAAACCAAGTGAATTTTTTATTTTACACACACCAAAATTACCAAAAATGTACTCCGAAAAAAAAACAAAAAAACATGTAGGAATATCAAAGCCAAAGTGCAAGTTTATGTCAAACATTAACACACTCAGTACGGCCAGTCCTCTCTTCTCCTCTACACAGACCCCCCGGATGTCCAGTGGGTGTCTGAATGACCCAACCTTTAGCTTCCATCGTCAGAATTGTGGTATTCTTTGTCAACATTCACCTCTTCAGTATAAGAGCCTTCCGCTTGCAATATTTTGATGATGGTAACTGGGGTGAAACGCTGTTAACATCGTCTCTTTCGCCGTTCGTATGGAGAGAGTTAAGCGACAACATCCTCAACAATATGCTTTTCAAAACACTTCAGTAACCAAAGTCCAATCACGTTGTATTAACCCCTTGACTGCTGCAGACGAATTATCAAGATTATCAGAGAAGGGCCTGACACCTCATTGAGGTAAGACACTGCCTACAGGTCGTGTCATCTGACACCTCATTGAGGTAAGACAGTGCCTACAGGTCGTGTCATCTGACACCTCATTGAGGTAAGACACTGCCTACAGGTCGTGTCATCTGACACCTCATTGAGGTAAGACACTGCCTACAGGTCGTGTCATCTGACACCTCATTGAGGTAAGACACTGCCTACAGGTCGTGTCATCTGACACCTCATTGAGGTAAGACACTGCCTACAGGTCGTGTCATCTGACACCTCATTGAGGTAAGACACTGCCTACAGGTCGTGTCATCTGACACCTCACTGAGGTAAGACAGTGCCTACACGTCGTGTCATCTGACACCTCATTGAGGTAAGACAGTGCCTACAGGTCGTGTCATCTGACACCTCATTGAGGTAAGACAGTGCCTACAGGTCGTGTCATCTGACACCTCATTGAGGTAAGACACTGCCTACAGGTCGTGTCATCTGACACCTCATTGAGGTAAGACACTGCCTACAGGACGTGTCATCTGACACCTCATTGAGGTAAGACAGTGCCTACAGGTCGTGTCATGTGACACCTCATTGAGGTAAGACAGTGCCTACAGGTCGTGTCATGTGACACCTCATTGAGGTAAGACACTGCCTACAGGTCGTGTCATCTGACACCTCATTGAGGTAAGACACTGCCTACAGGTCGTGTCATCTGACACCTCATTGAGGTAAGACAGTGGCTACAGGTCGTGTCATCTGACACCTCATTGAGGTAAGACACTGCCTACAGGTCGTGTCATCTGTTACCTCATTGAGGTAAGACACTGCCTACAGGTCGTGTCATCTGACACCTCATTGAGGTAAGACACTGCCTACAGGTCGTGTCATCTAACACCTCATTGAGGTAAGACAGTGCCTACAGGTCGTGTCATCTAACACCTCATTGAGAAAAGACACTGCCTACAGGTCGTGTCATCTGACACCTCATTGAGGTAAGACACTGCCTACAGGTCGTGTCATCTGACACCTCATTGAGGTAAGACACTGCCTACAGGTCGTGTCATCTGACACCTCATTGAGGTAAGACACTGCCTACTGGTCGTGTCATCTGACACCTCATTGAGGTAAGACACTGCCTACAGGTCGTGTCATCTGACACATCATTGAGGTAAGACACTGCCTACAGGACGTGTCATCTGACACCTCATTGAGGTAAGACACTGCTTACAGGTCGTGTCATCTGTCACCTCATTGAGGTAAGACACTGCCTACAGATCGTGTCATCTGACACCTCACTGAGGTAAGACACTGCCTACAGGTCATGTCATCTGACAACTCATTGAGGTAAGACACTGCCTACAGGTCGTGTCATCTGACACCTCATTGAGGTAAGACACTGCCTACAGGTCGTGTCATCTGACACCTCATTGAGGTAAGACAGTGCCTACAGGTCGTGTCATGTGACACCTCATTGAGGTAAGACACTGCCTACTGGTCGTGTCATCTGACACCTCATTGAGGTAAGACAGTGCCTACAGGTCGTGTCATCTGACACCTCACTGAGGTAAGACAGTGCCTACACGTCGTGTCATCTGACACCTCATTGAGGTAAGACACTGCCTGCAGGACGTGTCATCAGTCACACCAATCTTTCAGTTGTACTCCATCAAAGGACTGCAGGACTTGTTCAGCAACATCTCCAGTTCACCGTTAAAAGGGGACACGAAAGGTGCTGACTGCATTTCACACTGATCTCATTTCACCAACGTTTAGCTGCCAAGGGGTTAATTAAGCCATTGACAGTGGTATCATTTAACTCTCTCAGTACGGCCAGTCCTCTCATCTCCTCTACACAGACCCCTCGGATGTCCAGTGGGTGTCTCAATGACCCAACCTTTAGCTTCCGTCGTCAGAACTGTGGTATTTTTTGTCAACATTCACCTCTTCAGTATAAGAGCTTGCAATATTTTGATGATGGTAATTGGGATGAAACGCTGTTAACGTCGTCTCTTTCGCCGTTCGTATGGAGAGAGTTAAACAAGTCTAGACTAGAGGATCGGGGGAGGGAGGGGGGAGGAAATCGATCAGATACCTTCACGAAGGAGCTGCTTGATATGTTCAGGGGGGGGAAATGAAGTAGTATATTGATTACCAATTAAAACGATAGCAAAAAAAAAAAAAAAAAAAAAGCTTTTAAGCCAGTTTTGTATGGGCATGTGACATTCAGCATCGTTGTTTGTAGTTCAGCCGACCGCGCAGGGCCATGTCGGGGCTGCCCCAACTAAATAAGCCATCACACTGTGTTAAACACAACACTGTGACAACAAAAAAATATCCACACAAGGAAACAATTGATATGTTACATCAAGCTCCTTAATGCAAATAAGACTGCATTGTGCAGCCCTTCTGCTTGTGTTATTTGCTTGTGTATATTGAGCTGTGTGCATTGCTTTAAAAAAAAATTATCTTCTGTCCAACACTTGTCATGTTGCGAGTGTGTTGGACCTGGCTGTCGGCTGAAATGTTGTGAAGGGTGAGTGACGAGGCTGTTGATGCACAATTTATTTTCCATA
Organism: Babylonia areolata; assembly: GCF_041734735.1. NCBI lineage: Eukaryota > Metazoa > Mollusca > Gastropoda > Neogastropoda > Buccinidae > Babylonia > Babylonia areolata. The sequence goes on from NC_134908.1 coordinate 4,732,105, forward strand.
TGGATGAATAAAATTGTATTTTATTGTTATTTATCAACCCCGGATTAGGAAGAAATGTTAAAAGGATCTAAAAAGATATTTCGAGACCAGGCCAAAAATACATAAAAAGGCCATGTGGATAAATAACATCGCAGAATGTACATCTAGTGCCCATCTCAGTGTCTACAACATCACTACCTGATCGCCAGAGCAAAACATATCAGAATATCTTAAAAGGATTAAAAAAAAAAAAAAAAAAAACCTTCAAGTCCACACCAAAAATACATAAAAAGACCATACAGACAAATAGCATTGCAGAATTTGCAGAATGTACAGCTAGTGCCCATCTCAGTGTTTACAACACTACCTGATCGCCAGAGCAAAACAGATTAGAATATCTTAAAGGTATTTCATTTTTTTTAAAAATACTTCAAGGCCACACCAAAAATACATAAAAAGGCCATATGGGTAAATAACATCGCAGAATGGACAGCGGGTGCCCAATAACACTACCTGATCGCCAGAGCAAAACAGATTAGAATATCTTAAAAGGATTTTTTTTTAAATACTTCAAGGCCACACCAAAAATACATAAAAAGGCCATATGGATAAATAACATCGCAGAATGGACAGCGGGTGCCCCACAACACAACCTAATCGCCAGAGCAAAACAAATTTTAAAATCTTAAAAGGATTTTTTTTAAATACTTCAAGGCCACACCAAAAATACATAAAAAGGCCATATGGGTAAATAACATCGCAGAATGTACAGCGGGTGCCCCACAACACAACCTAATCGCCAGAGCAAAACAAATTTTAAAATCTTAAAAGGATTTTAAAAAAAAAATACTTCAAGACCACACCAAAAATACATAAAAAAAGGCCATATGGATAAATAACATCGCAGAATGGACAGCGAGTGCCCCACAACACAACCTAATCGCCAGAGCAAAACAAATTTTAAAATCTTAAAAGGATTTTTTTTTAAATACTTCAAGACCACACCAAAAATACATAAAAAAGGCCATATGGATAAATAACGTCGCAGAATGGACAGCGGGTGCCCAACTACACTACCTAATCGCCATAGGAAAACAGCACAGACAGTACACCATAGAATACGGACAGGAGTGGGGGGGCGGGGGGGGGGGGGAGGGGGTGTGTGCGTGTGTGTGTGTGTGTGGGGGGGGGGGGTAGAGAAATAAGAAAAAGTGTCCAGGTTTGCCAGAAAAAGGACTGGGAAGGCGGAAACAGCAGACAAAAGTGAAAGAAGAATAAGAAAGAAAGAAAGAAAGAAAGAAAGAAGAAAAAAAAAGAAACTAAAGACAACAGGAGAAAAAAAAAATTTTCCAGCACAGAATTTCCAGAGGGCAGGGCCGCTACTCATACTGCAATCCCCTCAGCAACCCACGCGGGTGATGGATGGTATCCGCACTTAATTAAAAGAAAAGGAAAACAAATTCTAGACAGAAAACACAAGTTTCAGTTTCTCAAGGAGGCGTCACTGCGCTCGGACAAATCCACATACGCTACATCACATCTTCTAGGCAGATGCCTGACCAGCAGCATAACCCATAACACGCTTTGTCAGGCCTTGAGAGAAAAATAAATAAACAAATAAAAAAAAAAAAATTAAAAAAAAATAATAATAATATAACCTTTAAAAAATAAATTAATTAATAATAATAATAATGATGATGATGACGATGAGAACAAAATAAATGAATAGATAAAAAAACCCAAATAAAATAAATAAATAAAAAAGACAACAATGATGATAAATACGCAGATAAATGTAAATGTGTTTAGTGCATACGACTAATCTAACATTGGAGAATCTGAACGTGTAAAACACAATTCATTTTCTGTGTGGCCAGTGTTCAGAGCAACTAATTATGAATCGTTGCAATAAGACCAAGCAACAATGGCAGGCGCAGTCTTGCTACAGGTATGGAAAGCACAGGAAAATCATCGAAAAATGTATGCAAACAGTAGCAAAGGTTGAAAGCTATCTCACCACACAGAGATCTTTTTTTTTTATGTTAACCTCCGTCATTCTGATTCCCTCGCATCTTTTAAATCTCGTCTACGTCTCAAAACTCACCTTTTCCCTCAGCAATAAGTTCAATTGAGGCAGGTCCACTTCCTTTGCGTTAGCTGTGCTTGATTACGTGTGTATACATATGTATGTGTACATTAACTACATGCATGTATATGAATGTGTATTGTGTGTGCGTGTGTTTATGTAAGTTTGTGCCTGCCTATGTGTGCGTATGTGTTGGGGTAGCTGTTAGATACACATGTATGTTAAAATGTATGTATGCAGTGTGTGTGTGTGTGTGTGTGTGTGTGTGTGTGTGTGTGTGTGTGTGTGTGTGTGGTCACATTTTGGTGTGTGTATGTAACATAGATGTAATGTTTTAAGTTAACAAAAGCGTTTTTGTAAAGCACCTAGAGCAGATTTCTGGATAGTGTGCTATATAAGTATCCATTATTATTACTATTATTATTATCATTATATAGAGTGAATATTGTTTGCTCCGTGAATTGTGTTCCCATCAAACGATTACAAACTGACTTTACTGAAGTGTTATTCAAGACACTACCAGTTGGAAAAAAAAGGTAAACATTTTCGATTTTCAGAACATATTCAAATGATGTAAATAATTTTACAGGTACATTCAGCATTGAAAAATGAAAATATTCTATAGATATGTTCACTCTCTGATCATTGTTGAAAACGAATAATTGAAAGGAAAAACGACTGAAGAAAAAGCAAGCCGACATAGTGGACAATGTCTGGTCACTATTGTAGTAAGGATTGAAAAAAAAAAAATCTTAAATCGTTGCAAACAATAGTGGAAGATGAAATCTATATCGTTAAACACACCAAATATTGTCAAATGAACATATTCAGAAGATACTGTTCGCGCTGTGACATCCGTTGCAAACAAGCCACAAAAAAAATGAATGGCCTTGTTATGGAAAGTTTATTTCATATCAAAATTTTGTTGATTTTTTTTTAACTGGTAATTATTTATGCAGACTAATGGTGCTTCGTTGTTTGTTTTGGTTGCCACCGAT
>NC_134908.1:4737667-4752667 GCF_041734735.1 Babylonia areolata
AGAGAGAGACAGGGGGAGAGAGAGAGAGGGGGGGAGAGAGAGAGAGACAGGGGTGAGAGAGAGAGAGACAGAGAGAGAGAGACAGGGGTTGAGAGAGAGAGAGACAGGGGAGAGAGAGAGACAGGGGGTGAGAGAGAGAGAGACAGGGGAGAGAGAGAGACAGGGGGTGAGAGAGAGGGGGGAGAGAGAGAGAGACAGGGGGAGAGAGAGGGGGGAGAGAGAGAGAGACAGGGGTGAGAGAGAGAAAGACACAGAGAGAGAGAGACAGGGGGTGAGAGAGAGAGGAGAGAGATAGAGGAGAGAGAGAGAGGGAGGGAGAGAGAGAGAGAGAGAGAGAGAGAGAGAGAGCCCAAATACAAAACAAATAAAAACTTTGCGTCGCCAGTCCGCAAGGAACCATCGATGTTAGGTCGCCAGGAGGCCACACACCAGAGGAGACCCTGCACTGCTGCTGAGTCACTTCGGTGGTGTTCAGTGGTGCCTGTTCTGATTTAGCGTACTTAGGACACCACCTACTAAGCCCCCTACTAACTAACGACAATGATGGCTTAGTCGCGGAGCTAGACTGAGTGAGCGTCCCTCCCAGAGTGAAGACCCCCCACCCATACCCCCCCAATGAATCTGCCGACACTGCAGACTCACCCCAAGCACGGAAGTGGAGGGGTAATCAAAACAAAACTCAGAAGAAAAAAAAGAAAACCCTGCACCTATTCAGTGATGAAACCATAGCCGCTCAGATGTCAACCTGACACACGGCTCGGTGTGTGGTGACGCCACAGTGATGGTCGAAGTACCTCCCCTCCTGGACGTCCAGACTCACACAGTGCTCCCCCGTCAGTCCACTGGGCTCATTTTCCCGCCACAGGGGGCTGTCTTGTGGGAGGGGGGTGCCGTCATCCCACACGAACTTGCCTTCCTCAGCCAGGTCGTCCGCACCCAGCCACACAAAGCCATCCGTCACACCTGTAACACGTCGTTCATCTATCTCACCTGACAACGTCCACACGTTGTTCATTCATCTATCTCACCTGACGACGTCCACACGTTGTTCATCTATCTCACCTGACGACGTCCACACGTCGTTCATTCATCTATCTCACCTGACGACGTCCACACGTCGTTCATCTATCTCACCTGACGACGTCCACACGTCGTTCATATATCTCACCTAATGACGTCGACACGTCGTAAAAACGCAGAAAACATACTATTTTTCCTCTTCAAAGTACTAGTGGACATATCCGGAAATGTAAAAATGCAGAAAACATACTAATTTTTCCCTTCAAAATACTAGTGGACATATCCGGAAATGTAAAAAACGCAGAAAACATACTATTTTTTCCCTTCAAAGTACTAGTGGACATATCCGGAAATGTAAAAATGCAGAAAACATACTATTTTTTCCCTTCAAAGTACTAGTGGACATATCCGGAAATGTAAAAATGCAGAAAACATACTATTTTTTCCCTTCAAAGTACTAGTGGACATATCCGGAAATGTAAAAAACGCAGAAAACATACTATTTTTTCCCTTCAAAGTACTAGTGGACATATCCGGAAATGTAAAAAACGCAGAAAACATACTATTTTTTCCCTCTTCAAAATACTAGTGGACATATCCGGAAATAGTGTAGAAGCCAGTTCCCTTTCCTTGCGGTTTATGCATACTATGTGGGAACGTGAAAAGGATCGTGAAACCCGTTTTAACTGGACGAAGTTTGACGCCTGAGTAATGCAATGGCCCAGGGCTCAATGAATTATTAACACTGCAGTTACGTCCTCCACAAGTTCTAGATCTTTGAGGTTCTTTTCCCCAGTCCACTGGATACATTTCCATTCTTCAACGCTTAGTCAATATTCTATCTATCTATATTTTTGTTATCATTATCAGTTTTTAGATATATTTATTTATTTATATATTTACTTATTTAATTATCTGTTTTTGTTGGGTTTGTTGTTGCTGCTGTTGTTGTTGTTTTTGTTTTTTCGTATTGTATTTCATTTCATTAACTATCTGCTTACCTTTATTTTCCCCTCAAGGCCTGACTTAGTGCTTTGGGTTATGCTGCTGGTAGATTTCAGTATTTAGAATCGAACTCAAACCTAGCGAGCTGATATTTGGACTCATCAGTACAAGCCCCGTCAAAAATTTAACCAGTTCCGGATGAAACGTCACCCTGCGAAGAAAATGAATGGTGCCAAGAAAGAGGCTCACAATAGATCTGCTGATTGGCCTATGCATAGGCTATGATTTTGTGGTTCGCAATCGATAATTGAATCGACATGGAGCACGTTCACATAATGTGTTCAAAACCATGCCTTCTCATCATGAATTATGCTCTAAAGAGATAGAGATACAAAGGCAGATACTGGGAGAGACAGACAGACAGACGGGCAGACAAACAGAAAGAGAGAAACACACATCTAAAGGGACAAACTGAGAAGAGAGTTTGTCTGACATCAGTGAGGGTTTGAACCCAATTTCGTGGTGCACTTTTCGTCGTACACAGAGTAAGAAGTAGCTCGAATGACGACACGGGCAGACCACTGCCATAACTGGTTTCTCCGAGTTTGCACTGCCTTTGTTCAGACAATTTTTTTTTCCCCCGGACTTTCTTGGGTCGGCCACCGTTTTATTTTGTATATGAATTCATTATAACAATTCAGAGTAGATGGAAAAGAACGGGGAAAAAAACAAAGAAAGAAAAAGAAATTAATACAGTGTACATTAACAATAACATCGTCATCATAAGTCATTATACTTATAATATATTGTTCTATCAATTTGGTCAAGGTGGACACATTTTCATCATGTGTAACAGTGCAGTTTTATAACATATAATAGACATTATATCTAGCATCGGCATAGAGTTATGGACACTTTGCTTAGCTAACGTAATGTGGAAAGAACACAACCCACACATGGGATATCTTATGTATGAACACATTTCCTCTAGTTTTCTTTACGTGATTATGTAAAACACCCATTACACAGTCATGTTAAACATTATTACTGCAGACACATAAGTGCACATGAATACACACATGCATATATTATTTACATACTCGCATACTTACACATTCACGTACATCTGTTCAAGTTTAAAAAATATATATATATATATATATATATATATATATATATATATATATCATTGAGCCTTCATTATTATTGTGCATTTTGATCTTTCATAATATTTTGTTATGGGCAGACAACTTTTCGGCAGACTCTATAAATGGATCAGTTGGAAAACATAATGGCTGATATATGGCAAGCAACACGCTCAAAGTAAACACAGGAGACTAAAGCGAATAATGGGTGTAATTGTAAAATTAATAGATCTTGTAAACTTGCAAAAATATCCACCGAATATGTTAAAACTCTTTCAGTCAAAACAGCAATTTTCCAACGAAATTTTAGCCTTAGTGGCCTGGAAAAAAAAAAAGAAGAAGAAAGAAATGGAGACGCGTATGCGCACGCGGTTCTCGCTAAAATTAACCAGGGAACCCAGATGAAAATCCGACGAAAGCGGGCCTGCACACCCCTCCTATTATTATCAGAAGTTACTCGGGTGATTACCACGAACTATTTAAATCATCACGCGAAGTCTCGCTCAAATGATATACTCATTTTACACAACGACTCCCTTGAAAATTTCTTCCCCCCCCCCCCCACTCTCCCGGATTCTCTCCCCCCCCCCCAACCCCCCCCACCGTCCCGGCTCCCTCCAACATTCATATTCATTCATTTTATTTAACAATACACCAAAACATAGTACTAAACTATAATAATTATGAACACATTGAACCACGTTAAATTAATGCATAAGAAGAAAAAAGAAAAGAAGTGTAGAGACATAGACTACATACGGAAGAAAGATACATGACAAAGTTCAGTATAGTACAGCACAGCACAGTACAGCACAGCACATTGCAGCACAGCACAGCACAGGACAGTACAGGGCAGCACAGTGCAGCACAGCACAGCACAGCACAGTACAGGACACCACAGTGCAACACAGCACAGCACAGCACAGCACATTGCAGCACAGCACAGTACAGCACAGTACAGTAAAGCACAGCACAGCACAGTACAGAACAGTAAAGCACAGTACAGCACAGCACAGCACAGTACAGCACAGTACAGTACAACACAATGCAATACAAAGCAATTTAAAGCAACACAATGAGAAGTGCCCGCAAAGAAATGCAATACCAAACAACGTCACACAAACCAAGACAACAAAACGTAACGCAGCACAGGACTGCAGCAACTGATCCTGACACGACACGACACGACACGACGCGACACGACGCGACGCAACGCAACGCAACACGACACGACACGACACGATACGACACGACACGACACGACGCGACGCAACGCTACACAACACGACACGACACGACACGACACGATACGACACGATACGACACGACACGACACGACGCGACGCAACGCAACGCGACACGACACGACACGACACGACACGACGCAACGCAACGCAACGCGACACGACGCGACGCAACGCAACGCAACGCGACACGACACGACGCGACGCAACGCAACGCAACGCAACGCTACACGACACGACACGACGCGACGCGACGCAACGCAACGCAACGCAACGCAGCGCTACTCGACACGACGCGACGCGACACGACGCGACGCAACGCAACGCTACACGACACGACACGACGCGACGCAACGCAACGCAACGCAACGCTACACGACACGACACGATACGACAGTGCACTGTCATGCTTAAAAAAAAAAAAAAAAGTTTCCAACAACAACAACACTAACAAAAACGAGAATAATAAGAATATTTACTCTGTCTTTACTCTAGTGGGGAAACACTCTTTTACACCAGAGTCATTTCAAACACGTTTAACCCTTTCCATACGAACGGCGAAAGAGACGACGTTAACAGCGTTTCACCCCAATTACCATCATCAAAATATTGCAAGCGGAAGGCTCTTATACTGAAGACGTGAATGTTGACAAAGATACCACAATTCTGACGACGGAAGCTAAAGGTTGGGTCATTGAGACACCCACTGGACATCCGAGGCGTCTGTGTAGAGGAGAAGAGAGGACTGGCCGTACTGAGTGAGTTAATCTTGTCCAGAAAAGCGCATTTACATCAGTCATTTTAGACGTGTTTGAACTGGTCCAAAAAAGGGCTTTCACACCAGTCGTTTGAGACTCGTTTACTTTAACCTTATCCGGGATTCAAGTGCTTTCATGCCAGTCATTTCAGATGCATTTACTTTAACCTTGTCCAAAAAAAAGTGCTTTCACGTCAGTCATATTGAGACGTGTTTACTTTAATCTTGTTCGAAAAAGCGCTTTCACACCAATTATTTGAGACTCGCTTACTTAAACCTTGTCCAGAAAAAAGTGCTTTCACACCAGTTATTGAGATGCATTTACCTTATCCGGGATTAAAGTGCTTTCACGCCAGTCATTTCAAATGCGTTTACTTTAATCTTGTCCGTAAAAAAAAGCGCTTCCACACCAGTCATTTGAGACTCATTTACTTTAATCTTGTCCAAAAAAAAGTGCTTTCACGCCAGTCATTTGAGATGCATTTACTTTTACCTTATCCGGGATTAAAGTGCTTTCATGCCAGTCATTTCAGATGCATTTACTTTAACCTTGTCTGGAAAAAAGTGCTATCACACCAGTCATTTACGACGTGTTTACTTTAATCTTGTTCGAAAAAGCACTTTCACGCTTGTCATTTGAGACACATTTACTTTAATCTTGTCCAAAAAAGCACTTTCACGCCAGTCATTTACAACGTGTTTACTTTAATCTTGTCCAAAAAAGCACTTTCACACAAGTCATTTGAGATGCGTTTACTTTAATCTTGTCCGGAAATAAGCTTTCACACCAGTAATTTCAGACGTGTTTCATAGTGTCCAAAAAGAAACGCCTTCACGCCAGTCATTTGAGACGCATTTACTTTCACCTTATCCGGGATTAAAGTGCTTTCACGCCAGTCATCTCAGATGCGTTTACTTTAACCTTGTCCGGAAAAAAGCGCTTTCACGCCAGTCATTTACAACGTGTTTACTTTAATCTTGTCCAAAAAAGCACTTTCACACAAGTCATTTGAGATGCGTTTACTTTAATCTTGTCCGGAAATAAGCTTTCACACCAGTAATTTCAGACGTGTTTCATAGTGTCCAAAAAGAAACGCCTTCACGCCAGTCATTTGAGACGCATTTACTTTAACCTTATCCGGGATTAAAGTGCTTTCATGCCAGTCATTTGAGACTCATTTACTTTAATCTTGTCCAAAAAAAAGTGCTTTCACGCCAGTCATAATGAGACGTGTTTACTTTAATCTTGTCCGAAAAAGCGCTTTCACACCAGTAATTTGAGACTCGTTTACTTTAATCTTGTCCGAAAAAGCGCTTTCACACCAGTCATTTGAGATGCGTTTACTTTATCTTGTCTTGAAATAAGCTTTCACACCAGTAATTTCAGACGTGTTTCATAGTGTCCAAAAAAGCGATTTCACACCAGTCATTTCTGATGTGTCTAATCTAGTAAAAAAAAAAAATAAAAAAATAAAAAAATTAAAAAACCGCTTTCACGTCAGTCATTTGAGACGCGTTTACTTTAACCTTATTTGGGATTAACACTCTTTCACACCAGTCATTTCTGATGCATTTATTTAATCTTGTAAAAAAAAATTTTAAAAAATAAAAAAAAGAACGCTTTCATGCCAGTCATTTCAGACGCGTTTCATCTTGTCCAAAAAGCGCTGACAGAAACACACAGTGTGTATTTCATTCATTTCAGACTCACCTCTCCCCAGGGAGAGCGCGTCACTACACTACAGCACCACCCATTTTGGGGATTTTTTTTTTTCCTGTGTGAAGTTTTCTTTGTTTTTCCTATCGAAGTGAATTTTCCTACAGAATTTTGCCAGGAACAGCCCTTTTGTTGACGTGGGTTCTTTTACGTGCACTAACTGTATGCTGCACACGTGACCTCTGTATATCGTCTCATCCGAATGACTAGCGACCAGACCACCTCTCAAGGTCTAGTGGAGGGGGAGATAATATCGGCAGCTTAGCCGTGATTCAAACAAGCGCGCTCAGATTCTCTCGCTTCCTAGGCGGACGCGTTACCTCTAGGCCATCACACCACACAGTATTGATAATAATGATACTAATACTAGTACTAATACTGATACTACTACTACAACGACTAATAATAATAATAATACCAAGTTTTTCCAGGTAGCAGAGAACGCAGTCCAACTGCCTCGCAGTTTTCACGGCCATGAGGTTTTCCTGGGAATAAGACAGGCACTTGTTCCTGGCTGAACTGCGACCCATTGCGCCGAAAACTAGCAGACAGCAACTACACCGCCAAGCGTACCAGGGAGGGCAAGGTCTTCCTTCTGCACACACACACACACACACACACACACACACACACACACACACACACACGCATACACACACACACACACACACACACACGACATCGTTGCCTGTTTTGTTTTTGTTTTGTTTGTTTGTTTGTTATTGTTGTTTGGGTTTGTTTGTTTTTGTTTTTTTAGTTTTTGTTGTTGTTGTTTTTTTGTTGTTGTTGTTTTTGTTTTTTTGTTTTTTGGAGGGGGGAGAGGGAGGTCCGGGGGGGGGGGGGGGTCAATGAAAAACAAAAAAACAAAGGGTTATGGGGTTGTTTTTTTTCGAAAACAACCAAGTACTGCTGCAACCTGAGGGTCCTGGGTTCGAATCTCGGTAGCGGCGCCTCGTGGGTAAAGGGTGGAGATTTTTTTTTTTTCCGATCTCCCAGGTCAACATAGTAATTTATGTGCAGACCTGCTTAGTGCCTGGACCCTCTTCGTGTGTATATTGCAAGCAGAAGATCAAATACTCACATTAAAGATCCTGTAATCCATGTCGGCGTTCGGTAGGTTATGGAAACAAGAACATATCCATCATGCACACCCCCGAAAACGGAGTATGGCTGCCTAAATGGCGGGGCAAATAAACTGAACGGTCATACGCGTAAAATCTTGCATGTGTGAATGAGTATAATTAAGTGTGCGTGACTGAAACCTGATTCAATGACACAGGGAACAAATGACTGAGCGCCCAAATGGCAGCCGTCAATCGGCTCTACCCAGGCAGGAAGCCTGTTGTGCAAATGTTTGTAAAGCGCCTCAAATTTGGTTTCCGATCGGGGACAGGCGCTGTATAAGTATCCACATTATCATTATCAATCATCATCAAAAGAAGACAACTTGATTTCCATACTATTCCTAATCAGAAAAAGTTACTACCTGAGCTAGAATGAAAAAAAAAAAAGCTACTAGTGATTGATAGGTATGTCGGATAAAAGTGCCATGTTTTGTATATGGAATGGAAATATAACAGTGAAATGAATTTCGAAAGGTTTTGGGCTTTAAACAAAAGGAATCCTTTAATCAAAGAAGTGCATTGTCATTAAAATGAGAACGTGTAAAAAGAACTGATAGTTTCCTGTTTAAGCAAAATGTCAAAAGATTAAGTATTTCCTGATAAAATGAATATGTTGAATTTTACCGCGGACATTGGGAGAGAGGGAGAGACAGACAGACAGACAGACAGACAGGCAGAGAGAGAGGGGGGGGGGGGGGGGAGGGAGAGAGAGACTGACGTATGTAATCCCCCTTGAAGAAACAATGACAATAATAATAATAATTCATTATTATTATTATTATGTTTGTTATTATTATTATTATTAGACTTGAACTGAAAAGGGTTCACCCAATTAATTAATAGCAAGTGAAGTCAGACGGAAAAAGAAATTTTTGACTCACTTGTGTAAACAAAGTGAGTCTATGTTTTAACCCGGTGTTCGGTTGTCTGTGTGTGTGTGTGTGTGTGTGTGTGTGTGTGTGTCCGTGGTAAACTTTAACATTGACATTTTCTCTGCAAATACTTTGTCAGTTGACACCAAATTAGGCATAAAAATAGGAAAAATTCAGTTCTTTCCAGTCATCTTGTTTAAAACAATATTGCACCTCTGGGATGGGCACAAAATAAATAAATAAATAAATGAAATGAAGCCTGATTATATGCAAACTGCATTTACTGTTATATTTATATTTTTTGTATTCTCTAAACTTGGCACTTTGATCCGATATTCTGAGCCAACAACAAGAGCAGTCATTATTATCATTTTTTATTCAAACAGGAAATTCTTTTGCTAAGCATGGAAGTTTTATTTATTTCGCAAACGTTTTGGTGCAGATAGTAAAAAAGGGAAATTACTCTGTAATTAATGCTAGGGGACTTAATTTGCTTTGAACTGATCTTTCTCATCTTAAACATTACATTTTGAAATTATACTCAATACATAAAAAGCTTGGATTTTTTTTTTTTTTTTTTTATTTTTTTTTTTTGCCTCTCTTGTTATTTTTCAACCGTGAAGATATTAGCACTTGGGCCAACTTACGCATCTGCCGTTGTTCCAAGAGACACACAAACATATACACATATAAATGTTGTTATACTCAATACATGTGCACAAGTATAACACAGAAAGAGAGGGGGTGGGGGGGGGGAGAGAGAGAGAGAGAGAGAGAGAGAGAGAGAGAGCGAAATGTAACGAAACAAAGTGAAACGGAATGGTATTTAACTATGCAGCTGAGATAAATAGGTAAACTGCTCCTGTCCACCCAGCCCTTGGACATGAAAAATGACATTTAGAAAAAGGTGACTGATTGTGTATAAACGAACTAAAGGCCGTTCTACACGTGGCAGTATCTGCACCTGTGGGACTCTGAGCGTCGGTAGGCGAGAGAGTGGGGAAGGGACTGCACAACTCCGTTTCACTAAAAAAAAAAAAAAAAAAAAAAAGTCACCTGTGCTGGTCAGGCAACCTATGAGGACACACACCGACAGACAAGCCTGCCTGCCTACTCATCCGTCGGTCCGACGGGAGACTCCATCAAACGAACTAGAAAACAAATTATGTGTGTGTGTTAGTGCGTGCTTGTGTGTGTGTGTGTGTGTGTGTGTGTGTGTGTGTGTGTCTGTGTCTGTGTGTGTATGCGTGCATGTGTGCGTGCGTGTGTGTGTGTGTGAAATAAACAGACAGACAGAGAGACAGAAAAGAGGCCAGAAAACAGGCCAAAGTGAGGAAGAGGAGGTGAATTAAAAAAGAAAAAAAAATGCAGCACAGACCTCTCACACCATAAGTTCTGGCACCAGGGAAGCTCTTAGATGTGGTGGAAACAGGATAATTCCAGAAGAGCTGACAGCGCCCGTAATTTGACGGGTCCTCAGCGGGTAGGAAGGTGACCATGATACAGCCGGAAAGATCCAAACATTGCAGAACGCAGTGTCCAGGAGAACTCGCCTTAGCTTCAGTTAACATGATTTCATCTTGTGCCAGCACCCTGTCATCCCAATTCAGTTTCTTGAACAACGTGGTGTTGTTAAGATACAGTTCGGATGCCGGGCAAAATTGTGTGTGAACTAGTTCCACAGTGATGTTCATCAGGAGAACGATAGCCAGCAACAGCATTATGATTTCCTCCAAAACAGTTCCTGTGACTGCCGTGTAAAAAAAAAAAAAAAAAAAAAAAAAAAAAAAAATTTAATCCAAAAAAAATCGAATCGTCACCTTTTGTTCTTGACTAATTAACTGGTTGATTGATTTGAATGATTGATTGATTTATCAATTTATCTGTTTAGTTATTTGTTTATCTATCACCATTTGCAGTAGTAGTAGCAGCAAAAGCAGTCGTAGTATTAGCAGTATTCTATTATTTTTTAGTCCATGAAAACTTTCAAGAAATCTTTAATAATCCAACTTTGTGGTTTATGAAGCTTTCATAATATATATCTTTTAAAAAATAGAAAAAACAAAAGGGATGTTCACTACAAAAAATAGACGCCGAAGCCCAGGAAACAGTTTGTGTGTTTTTTTCCTCACGAAAGTCTGGGTAGATCTGACAACGCCGAAACGCACTGTGACACTGCCCGTGGCGCACAGAGAAGCTGTCACAATGGGAAGGAACGAAAGTGGTTAACACCGGCCGCTAGTGCGTGACGTTTTAATCAGTGCCGCTGGCAACGTACAGCAACAACAGCAGCAGGGCTTTAAAGGTTCACCAAAGTCAAGTTCGGAATGCTCCGAAACTCCTTTGTATTAATTTCAAGGTAATTGAAGTTAGAGTTGTTCGGGATTTTTCTTCTTCTTTTTTCTTTTTTTATTTATTAATTTTTTTAAAATGTTTTTGTTGTTGTTGTTGTTTGTTTGTTTGTTGGGTTTTTGTTTTTGTTATTTGTTTTGTTTTCCCAAATCTCTTTATGTTAGTGTAGTTGCAGATTCATTTATATATCTATATATCTTTTTATACATACATACATATATACATATATGTATATATATATATATATATATATATATATATATATATATATATATAATTACAAACTGTTTGAGATTAAGCCAGAGCGAGATTCATGAACTAGAGAACCCAGAATCAGCATCAACACTGTGACTGTACGAAGAGAACGCACGGGCAAGTCTGCACTTTTCTCAACGAAGGACAAACCTTTCCGGAACATACACACTGCACGTTTCTGTCAGTGCTGTCAACTGCACGTGACTCACGCTTCTATTGATACAAGCCGATAGTGGGATTCCATTCCTGTTATGGAAAGTATGTATGTGTATATCAGTATCAGCAGTAGCTACTTTTTCTTATTTCTTTTATTATTATTTTTTAGCCTAAGAGCAAACAAGAGTGAATGGAATGAACAGATGCAGACTGTTAGAGACGAACTTTCCCTTGTAGAAAGGTTGCTGGTTCTTTCAGACAGACACGTTTACATTTTGCCATGAAAATATCATGTATTCAGTGTGACATTTATTTAGCTGAGCTGATAGTGTGTGCACAGAAAGCAGAAGTATCCAACTTACATCAGTCTCCAGAAAGCTTCAGAAGGTCTATAAATGTGTCGCTTTGGTCGTTTTGTGTAACGTTTTCAGAACGGAAGAACGTAATCATCCAAGAAGCTTCTAGAAAAATTCAGAACGATTACCCCCTTCTGTTTATCTAGAAAGCATCGTCTTTAGAAATTCACATTATTATTCAGTGTGCTACATTATGATCAACTGTACTGGAGACAAAGAGCTTGTCCGTATTGTTCTTCAATTGAATGTGCTTTAAACCACCCTTTCTTATGATGTATTACGCTTGACAGAGAGATAGACAGCGACAGTTACAAACAGAGAGGCACACAGAGAGAGAGAGAGAAAGAGAGAGAGAGACAGATAGACAGACAGGCAGATAGACAGACAGACAGACAGACAGAGAGTAACAGAGACAGAGAGAGTGTTTTTTGAAAGATGTGAAAAGATGCATCATGAAGATGTGAAGAGTCACTCCAGCTAGTGTATTTAACTATTGGCAAGCTCAGACTGAGACTCCAGCCATTTACGAAGTTCAGTTTCATTAGCTTTCCTTCTCTTTTCAGCCAAAGTGTTGAGCGTGTACATGAAAGGATTCACTGCAGAGTTCAATGGTAAAACGAATACAGCCAGGGCCACATTCACTTCTGCGGGAATGGCAATTCCTGCCAAAGCCAGCGTCCCACACAAACCGATGGGAAACCAGCACATAAAATCAGTGACTGCAATCGTGATCAGTCGCCGAGCAATAGTCATGTCCTGTGATACTTTGGTAGAATCAGTCTTCAAAGCATTGTCCTGTATGGACCAATATATGAATGCCTGACCAGCACATATAAATAAAAAGAGAATAAAGTTCAGGTATATCAAAATACTGAGAGAATACACTTTTCCTTTGAAATCTCGTCTTGTAACAGGTAAAGGAATACAAATACCTGTCTGGCTATAGAAGTCCCAGTGTGATGTGACTGGAAGTAATGGTACCAAGGCTACAAACCAGCCAACCAACCAAGTACATATACAAGCCACTGCTGCTGATGTTCTGTCAAACCTCTTGGTGCTGAAAGGAAAGCGAAGGACAATAAAACGATCCAGTGTAATAAGCCAGATACTAAAGGCAGATACCTCACTGGACAAAAGAGACAAAAAGCCAGCTGCCTTACAGTTCGCACTGTTTTTCCATGTATCATCATTGTGGAGGTATTGTCCACGGAACCGTTCATCAGCCACTCCAATGATAGCAATGTAGACACCCATCAGAAAATCAGCCATTGTTAGGCTAACGACAAACACACTGAATCCACTAGAAGACGTCATGCTCTTCATAACCATACGAGCACAACAACAAAAGACATTACCAGTCAGAGACAGACAGGCGACCAACCACAGAAACCCACGGTATGCCCACGACTGCAACAGATCTCTACATGAAGAAATTTCATCTTTTGGGGCAATGCAAGCTGATTGAGCATGGTCAAAGGTGTAGGGAAGTATTTCATTGCAGCAAAGTTTATAGTTTTGTGTAGATATAAAGCGCAGTTTAGAAACAGCTTTAAATATGTTAGGCTGAAAAATTCTAACAGGGCTACCATGCATGTAGAGTTCAGTCAACTGTGGTGTGAACTGAAATCCATCTGAACTGATTGTGTGAATGGAAGTGAATGTTAAATTCAGTTTCTGTATGTGACGAAACAGCGACAGGACTTTAGAGTCAAACACTGTCAGCATGGTGTGGGACAGATCCAGCTCTGTGAGTGTGCTGTGCTGGTTAACAGGTGAGAGACCAGTGTGGAGTGAGGTAAGGGGATTGCTGGAAAGAGAGAGTGCCTGGAGGTTGTGTAACCCAAGAAGAGACGTCAGGTTGACATACTGCAGTTTGTTGCTACTGAGGTCAAGGAACCTCATATTTACCAAGTGTGTTAGATGAATGTGAGTTATAGAACAGTGAGCGAAAACTACAGCAATAAGGAGGGTATTATGACTCACATCAATCAGTGTCATACCTGAGCCTGTTGCATCCAGGTAGCGGAGCTGAGGAAAGAGAGCTGCAGAGAAAGGCTGAGGACACAGAAATGAGTGACCTTGACAAAGACAGTTCACAGGACAGTTAACGTCACATGCTAATTCATCATCATTCATTGGGCAGTGAGGCCAACCATCACACATGTGGTCACTATGTAAACATATTGTTGAAAGTCTGCATCGGAAAAGTCCTGGACATTTCAGTTGTTCACACCCCTCTTCATCCTCGTGGTTACTGCAATCGTACATCCCATTGCAGCGTGTGTAGACAGGCAGGCAGTTATTGACTTCACCAGGACAGCGATAGTGGCTGTCGGGACAGGACTCACTGGCATTCATCGAAGTGGAGATGAAGTATCTGATGCCGTCAAAGTCGACAAGAGCTGGGTGTGGACTGAATTGTCTTTGGAAGTCTGTGAGTCTAGATACACGACAGTTCCGTTCATCTGACTCATCCAGACAGTGGAACACTCGATCACAAACCTTGTCAAGGTATACACACTGACTGTTGGCGCATCTGAATGCACTGATACAAGCATGGTATTCACAAAAGGATTCATCACTCTTATCCTTGCAGTCATTAATAAAGTCGCACACAAGAGTGTATGAGATCATTGTGGAATCATGCTCACACACAAATAAGCGGTCTTCAGATAATTGACGATCTGTTGAGTCAGATGTGTTGTGTGACAGCTCACCAGAAAAAGTGCAAGGTGCTGTGTATTGTTCACCACACACTTTATGCTGGTTAGAACCACACAGAAAAAAAGAATGAGTCAACTGTCTATCAGGGCATGCATGCCACTGTCCTTCAGACAGCAAAACGTTTGTGCTGGACAAAGAAATTACCTGTATGTTATAAAGATTTATCTGTGTCTTGGCTTGTGTGAATTCACAAAATGCCCCCTTTTCAGACATGTCGTGATTTTGAAAATCACAATCAGAAAAGCCAAAACAAATTCCTTTGAAGTATAAACATAAAGGTTTTGGTATTGCAGGAAACACAACACCTTTGCAGATATTGATGCGATGGTGAAC
>NC_134908.1:4757667-4775167 GCF_041734735.1 Babylonia areolata
AAGACTGATTGTACCTTTTCTAAGTGTTTTATTTCTTTTGGAGCGACATTACAGTTAAAAGCACAGTGTGCGTTCTCAAAAGGTGCAATATTTTGTTTTGCAAGGATGCTCCATTGTGCTTTTTCTTCTTTGAGGAATTCTACTGCCCATTTTACTAAGTACATTTGTTGTTGGTGTTCAACATTTATCATATTTAGGCCTCTGTTTGCTTTGTCGAGACTCAGAACTCCCCGTTTCACTTTCTCAAATGCTCTTTTATTGTTATATTTTTTCTTCCACAGGAATCTATACAAGAGAGTATTTACATAGTTTATTGTCTTTTCTGGGATTGATGCTACTTGTAGCAGAAGAGTGAATTGTGACAGGAGGAGTGTTTTTGCAAGTATAACCTTGCCAAAGAGTGATGGGTTCCTACGTTCCCATCTTTTAATAGTTCTAATTACTGTTTCTATTCTAGCTTTCCAATTCTCTTCAATTTCCGAAATTTCTCTGTCTGCTGAAAAATATATGCCCAGAATTCTTATTTTATCAGATTTCATAGGTATGCCATTATAGGTTCCAACTTCTTTTTTCCTTGAACCCAACCATATTCCTTCGGATTTATTTTTATTAAGTTTTAGTCCTGAAAATCTTTGAAATTCGTCGATAGTATTTATGGCTATCTGTATATCTTTTTCATTTCTAACTGTTAGCGTAGTGTCATCTGCAAATTGCTATATTTTGGAAATATTGGGTTGCCCGTTGTCGTTGAAGCTTTGATGCGAGAGTTTGATTCTTTCAATTTCTTTGTTGTTTCGAATTCGGATGGCAAGGATTTCTACAGCTATAACAAAAAGGAGGGGACTGAGTGGACATCCTTGTCTTATTCCTCTTTCAGTTGGGAACCAGTCGGATAGCCAGCCACCATTGCGTATACAACTTTCTGTATTTTTCATTGCAGTTACAATTAAA
The DNA here is from genome assembly GCF_041734735.1 of Babylonia areolata. NCBI lineage: Eukaryota > Metazoa > Mollusca > Gastropoda > Neogastropoda > Buccinidae > Babylonia > Babylonia areolata. The sequence continues at coordinate 4,758,619 of NC_134908.1, forward strand.
CTTGCGAATTTTGGACCAAAATTAAAAATGTCAAGTGCCTGTTTTATACAATTCTTTGATATCGTGTCGAAGGCTTTTGAGAAGTCTAATGCGATCAGTGCACCTTGCTGGTCAGTTCTATCTAAATATTTTGTGAGATCATCAAAGAACCTCAAATGAAAAGCAATGTTTCTACCCTTTATAAATCCTATCTGATCTTCGTTGATTATTGTTTTGATTACGTTTTGCAGTCGTATAGCCAAAGCTTTGGAAAATATTTTGTAATCTGTGTTGGTAAGAGTAATAGGTCGGTAGTTTGCTAGATTGTTTCTTTCAAGGTGTTTTCCTTTATGTATTAGTGTTATGATCCCTTTTCTCCTTGAAAAGGATAATTCGCCTTGCTCCAGATTATACAATTGAAAAGTGGTATTTTCAGTCGGTCCCAAAATTGTTTATAGAAAGATGGTGTGAGACCATCGCTTCCAGGTGCAGAATCTTTATTTAGCACATTGAGTGCATGGGTGAGTTCCTCCACAGTAATCTCTTTGTCACAGTCTTCTTTTTGTTCTTGTGTCAGGACTGGAAAATCTTGATCAGATAGGAAATGTTCCCGTATGTCTCCCCCAGTTAACGATTTGTCTTCTTTGTATTGATTATCAAAATATTCTTTTATTTCTCCATGTATCTTTTCCGAACTGTCTGTTGTCGTTTCATCTATTTGAAGGCAAGATATTGTGTTTGATGTTGCCTTTATTTTTTCTAACTGGAGAAAGTATCTGGTGTTTTTCTCACCATGTTCTATCCATTTGACTCTGGATCTGACCTGTGCTCCTCGAGCTTCGCTCAGTTCCTGTATTTCTATGTCTTTCTTCATTTTATGTATTTTTGTTTGGATTTCTTTATTGTTTGGGTCTTGTGACAATTGGTGTTCTGCTTCGTTTAGCATTTTTAACTTGTCTGTTTTTGATTTTTAAAAAGAAGACAAGTCATGAGTGCCTTTATTTCCGATCTTTCATTGAAGACAAGATATGGCTACCCTGTCTGTTTCCTATCTTTAAGACAAGATAGGATAGAAATAACATGTCTATGTCTGATCTTAAAGATATGAGAAGATGGGAATACCATGTCAATTTCCGAGCTTTAAAACGAGACAGGTTATAAATACATTTATTATCATATAAACAGAACATACAGAGGACTTAGCAAGACAACTCTTCAAAACAAAAACATTTCAGAACTTCAAGAATATATATACATATATATATATATATATATATATATATATATATATATATATATATATGATGGAGTCTCCCGTCGTACCGACGGGTGAGTAGGCAGGCAAGCTTATCTGTCGGTGTGTGTCCTCATATGGGAGAAGAGTCCGATTCTGGATGTGCAGCACTTCCTACAGGTGTTGCAAGGGAAAACGTCTCGAAAAGTTGAGCCCTGCTTCCTTCGCTCATGCTTCTCCTTAATGGCCAGCATTCTCTTGTTTTCATACGTCTTTATGCCACAAGAGTACAGCATCCCTCCAGCGAGAGTGATCAAGAGCATCAATTTCCCAGGAAGCGATGTCTATGTCACAGGCGTTGAGGTTTGTTTTCAAGGTGTCCTTGAAGCGCTTGCAGGGTCTTCCAAGTTCGCGGTGGTCTTCCTTCAGCTGGCCATGCAAAAGCATCTTCGGGATCCTGCTGTCTGTCATGCGGACAACGTGTCCTGTCCAGCGTAGTGGCACTGGATCAGCAGGCTTTCGATGCTGGGCAGGCTGCTCCTCTCTAGGACCTGTCTTGCCACTTTATGCCAAGGATCTTTCTGTAGGTTTTGATTTTGGTGCTGAGCCTGATGCCTTTGTTGTTCCACAGCCTGTTGTTGAGTCTGCCAAAGGCGGAGCTGGTCTTGGCGATGCGCAGCATCGCTTCTGCATGAAGGGTTCTGTTGCTGCAGGAGTGTGTTGAAGTGCTCTGCCCAGTGGGCAAGGATGTCTTTCTTGTCTGTCAGGAAGGTGGTCTGGTCCAAGGCTCGGACAGAGGTTGATCCTGTGACTCTCGGCCCATACACAGCTCGGAGACCATCATGGAAAGTCTTCGTGTCGTGAGCATCAGCAGCGGACTGAAGCTCTTCGGACTTTCTCTCCCACCAGGTGTTCTTCATCTCACGCAGCCTCTTCTGTATGAGTTGCTTGGTTTCCAAGTACTGGTTCTTCTTCCTATGACAGTATGTATCGGAAATGTGATCCTGATGCAGTGTGCTCAGGAGCTTGGAGATTCCATTCTCTATATACCTCTATATAAAGCAGCTGCTTGTATGGTTAGAAAGGTCAGAAAAACTAAGAAAACATTTAATGACTGGTTTGATATGGAATGCAGGCAGCAGAAGAAACGGGTCAGACGACTCCTTAAGAGATTTCAAAGATGTAATACAGAAACCGTTAAGAATCAGTGGAACGAAGACTATGTTAAGGAGAGGAAGGATTATGTTATGCTAAAACGGACAAAGAAACGAGCGTACGAAGAAGAAATTTTAGAAAAATTAAGAAACTGCGTTTGTGACCCTAAGCTGCTCCGGTCAATAAGACCAGTTAAACGGAAAGCACTGGTTTATAATGACATTAGCTCCAAACAGTGGCATAACCACTTTTCTAACGTCTTCAATACAGCTGATAATAGTTCTGACCAGGAAGAAGTAATGACGAAGAAGCGGCAGATTTTGAGGAAGAACCTCTATTCAATGACCCAATTCCAGAACAGGAAATCATAACAAGTATGAAAAATCTGAAATCGGGTAAAAGTGCCGGCCCAGATCATACTGTCAGTGAAATGCTAAAAAAAAGCAAACAGTAATGTCATGAAATTCCTAGTTACCCTATTCAACAAATCATTTGAAAGTGGAACGTTTCCGTCAGACGGGGCAAATTCCATTATTGTGCCTATACATAAAAAGGGAGACACAAACAACCCGGACAATTTTAGAGGAGTAGCCTTGACAAGTACAATTAGTAAAGTGTATACACACATCTGAAAAAAAATGGACAGAATTCGAAGAAAAAAACATAGAGGAACAGGCGGGCTTTAGAACAGGTTATAGTACTGTCGACCATAATTATATTTACTTTATACGCTTTAGTCCAAAAGCATCTTTTACATAAGACTAAAATATACGTATCATTCGTAGATTTCAAAAAAGCATTTGACCGTGTTAACAGAAACATCCTGTGGAGTACTCTAAGCAAAAGTGAGGTATATGGAAAGTTTTACATGGCTGTTAAAAACATCTACGATTCTGTGCTTGTATGTGTTCGTGACAAAGGTATTTATTCATACTGTTTTCAGTGTCCACGAGGGGTTAAACAAGTTGTATGCTAAGCCCACCGCTGTTTTCCTTTTTCATAAATGAATTGGCAGTGGAGTTATCAAAGAAGGGTAGACATGGAATACAAATGATAATTGCAAGATATGTATCTGAGGTAATAAATCTACGGAAAACGTCCATCATCGGTCCAAATACTCGTTAATCAATTAAGAATTAGTATGGGTTCTATGAGGATACGAAAAGCGTCAATAAAAAGGAAGGGCAACATTTGAATGGTCAATCTCGACATTGTAATTATACGATGTGTTCGTACTGATATGATGGGTTTTGATGTTGAGGTATAAATGATTATTTGATGATTTATATGTACGTTAGTGTGTGTTTGTATTGGTATGATGTGTATTGATGTTACTAGGGGTAAATATAATTCATATGTACTTTGTTTTCTGTGTATTGTCCAAACCTTGGGGACGACGGACTGAACAAAAGGCACAGTGCCCCCCACCCCCTCTCCCCCCGCCCCCCCAGCCCCACTGTCACATGTATTTTTTAAAGCTAATGACAAAGTGCCAAAGTGTCGCAAATCTCTTATTAGCTTGAGTTGTTTCAGTTCTGTTTGTGTGTGTGTGTGTGTGTGTGTGTGTGTGTGTGTGTGTGTGTGTGTGTGTGTGTGTGTGTGTGTGTGTGTGTGTGTGTGTGTGTGTTTTCTTTTCTTTCTGTTCCATTTCATCTGTTCTCCACCATTTTGTTCTGATTAGTACCTACTATGTCACCAGAGCTTTTCACCTGATGACATTAAACATTTCAGTGTTCAGTGTTCAGTGTTCTCTCTCTCTCTCTCTCTCTCTCTCTCTCTCTCTCTCTCTCTCTCTCTCTCTCTCTCTCTCTCTCTCTCTGTGATAATGCATGTAAAACACTCTTCTTGAATGTAAATACTGACAAGACTAAAGTGATGGTTTTTCGAAAAGGTGGCTTTTTGGGAAGATATGAAAAGTGGAATCTCGATGGAAATGCTCTAGAAGTAGTGAATGAATATAATTATCTAGGGTTGTTTTTACAACAAAAACGAGTATAAACAAAGGAGTAGGGATTTTAGCAGCAAAAGGCAAACATGCATACATTGACTGTATAAAATATATAACGAAGCTGAATGCTATTTCCAAAGGATGTTTTTTCAAAATATTCGATGCTCAGGTACAACCCATTCTTTTGTACGTTTCTGAGATGTGGGGTCTTAACAGACTTGATAATATTGAGAAAGTTCATTCCTTTGCATGTAAACGTTTTTTGAACATAACACTTAGAGTACCAAACAAGTTTGCATACGGCAAATTAGGACGTTATCCACTGTATATAAATAGTGCAACAAGGTGTATCAAGTACTGGTTAAGGTTCCTGAATATGAATGTGCACCGATTACCCAGACAGGCATATTTGATGTTGTTTAACTTAGACGAAAGGGGAAAAAAATGCTGGGTGTCTTTAGTAAAAAAAATACTTTATTTAGACTTGGGTTTGGATATGTCTGGTTGCAACAAGGCATTGGTTGTGAGCAAACATTTTTGTCATTATTTAAACAAAGAATGAAAGATATATTTATGCAGGAGTGGGACGAGTCAGTAATGTCTAAAGATATATATCATAACTACAGACTGTTTAAAACTGGTTTTCAGTGTGAGCAATATTTTGAATATGTGGATAAAAAGTGTTTTAGGGACTGTTTAGTAAAATTACGGCTTGGTTTGCTCCCAATAAATGGATCATTTTTTTAGAAGAACATTCAAATGTAATTCAAATTACGCATGTAAACGTTGTAATGTAATCGAAGATGAAAACCATTTTATAAACAATTGTGTCCTTTACAATAACCTGCGGAAAAAAACATCTGAATCTGAAGGTCAATCGTATGTTCACTTGATGAAGAATGGTTCCGTTTACAGTATTCGTAAACTATGCATTTATATATTTAATGCCCTGAAGATACGACAGGAATTCTGTGACAACAATGATGAAAGTTAGAATTAATTTACTATGCACGAGAAGCACTTTTGTTCTACAGGTTAAGTTAGTACATATTTTACATTTTGTTGTGGCTGAGTGATCACCATATTGTGTACTTTTGACCTCTTTGTAGGGGCCGGAGGCCTGGAGATTAAAGTTTTGTTCTTGTTCTTGCTCTTGTTCTCTCTCGCTGTGTCTCACTCGCTTTCACGCACACACACACACACACACACACACACACACACACACACACACTACACACACATACACACACACACACACACACACACACCACACACCACACACACACACACACCACACACACACACACACACACCACACACACACACACCACACACACCACACACACACACACACACACACACACACACACACACACACATACACACCACACACCACACACCACACACACACACACACACACACACACACACACACACACACACACACACACACAAACATGCGAGTGCTAACACACACACCCACCCAAACACACACACACACACACACACACACACACACACACACACACACACACACACACACACACATGCATCAGCATGACTATTGACACAAATAAATGATAATACACCACACCGTATTTCCTATGAAATACATCATTCACATCAAAATGTTTTGACTTCAATACATGGTCACGAAAATAACCAAACTACAATGGACAGTGTCACCTTCAAGTCTCACCAGAACGGGCAGTGTACATGTCTTTTCCAAGTCGATCTCAGAGTTGTGTGGACTGGCACATTGCCTCCTGTTTGTGTGCGCTGATATAGCCACACATCAGTGGAGTGTGAACAGCATATACATGAATACCTGGGCTGGTCCACTGAACATCAGTGACATGTGTCCAGGTGTAGAGCACTTTCTAAACCAAAGCAACACAAACATCATGGTGTTGCAGGTCAATGCGTCAGATTGTAAATGGAAGTTACCACAACACACAACACAACAGGGAGTGGTGTACGGGGTGTGTGGTGATTTCAACACGTTCTGTAAACTGCATGTAAAGGCGCCACAGGGTATGAAGGTACGTGCTTTTATAGAAAGACGAGTGTACTGGTGTGATTCTAAGCACAGAACAACTACAATATACGTGCCATTCGAAACAGAGTATTATTTGTTATGCAATCGTCATACCCTTGGGCAAATGTTTGTTGAATCACATTTTGGAAACAGCATAGTGATCACAAACGTCAACAGTTCGATGGGACAAGTTTCTTTTGAAGCAATTAACGATCACCAATTTATTGTAGAATATATACTTGAATATTCCGGCTATTTATCAACACCATACGTAAACGTTTTATATGCAGACATGGATTTTAGTGTGGAATGGAGAGTACCCTCTGGATGGATCATGATGAGTATTCAACAGATATGGAAAGTTGAGAGGTGTGCTGGTCATTCCGATAAACGTTACTGGATAAAACTGTGTTTAAAGCCAAATACAACTCACCAAAGTGTTGAACGTATTTGCTGTTTCGATCTACTATCAGCACGAATCATTCACACATCATACCTAAAGATCCTCCTTCACTACTGGCAAGACTGGCATCCTGGTCTGAAAATATATCTGTCTATGGTGTCTGTTGATAATCAACCTGTAAAGTTAACAAACGGCCTTTACAACTGTTCTGTAAACTACTACACTGACTTCCAACGTCATCTGGACTGCAATCTGAAGTCAGAGTGTGAAGATGGACGGGATGAAACAGAACACTGCCCCTTCAGCAGTCCTGACTGCCAGGGGTTGGTGGCTTCACGTAACAAGTGTTACATGTTAGTCTCCATGGACACACACATTCTTGCCCTGTTGTCCCATTATGAGTGTTTGAAAATACGTGGAAGATTAGCTTCAGCAAAATCCAGAAAGGAACAGGTGAATTTTCAACATCTCTTTAAACAATTCAATAAATTTGAAGCACCTATAGGTTTAATGTGTGGTTGGGACTCTGTGCCGTATGCATATAGAAAGTTTTGTAAATGGTCTGACAACACTGTGGTGTACACCATGACTCACTTCAGTTCAGAGACTCCGTACCTGCCCTCAGCAGGTGCTGGTCAAGTTGTACTGTACAACATGCTGTTAAGTTTCAAGTACTCCTTTTATATAAACTACGCAACAATGCTGATAATTTGTGAAGTACTGTTGAGTAATGATCCATACTCACAAGTGCCACTGGCTCATTTACTCTTACCAGAAGCTACTTTTAGACGTACAAAACAGTCGTTATCAATTTCCACAGACAATCAAATTACACATGTGTTTTTTTCACATTATTCAAGAAGTCTGTGTATGAAAACAATGCATGCACCACCTTGTATACACATGAACATTACGAATGCAAAGCATACTGACATGTTTGTGATGGGAAGGAAAACCACATACATGTACACCATGTTTAGTTGTGATGATGGTATCACAAATGTGCATCACACTCTTGTGTGTGACTTCAGACAGGACTGTCCAGATAGTACCGATGAGTCATTTTGTGAACACCCTTCATGCACTGGTTTTCTCTGTTCTAACAGTCAATGTGTATCGCCCAGTCAACGTTGCAACCAATACGCAGATTGTGTGGACGATTCTGATGAGGTTGGGTGTCCTGATGACTCCAGCTTCCTGGCTGATGTCAAAGAGAAAGACATGAAGCACAGGTTTTATGTGAATCTGGATGGGACAGGTTACTTCACTCAACAGGTGGTGACAGCTGATGACTCTTGTCCTCACAGTCATTATCGCTGCACAGCTGAGTGGTTGTACTGTCTGCCTGTCTACACCCGGTGTAACGGATTTTCTGACTGTGTGTATGGAGAAGACGAACAAGACTGTGAGACAGCAACGTGCCCTGGTTTCTACCAGTGTCAACGGTCCAGAGTTTGTGTGCATGGAGATCATCTGTGTGATGGCTGGGATCAGTGTCCACAGCAGGATGATGAACTCTTGTGTGACAGGATCTGTCCTGAAGGTTGTCTATGTCAAGGTTATGTTTTCCTGTGTAACAAACCATTTCCTCCAGATCTGTATCTTCACTTACGATATGTAGACGCAAAAGGTTCAAATATGTCAATGGATTACTTCAATGAAAACAAATATCTTGTTCGATTGACGCTGTCCAAGTGCTCCCTTCATAATATTTCAATCACAAAGCTTGCAAACCTGAAATATTTAGATCTTGCCAATAACAACCTAAGAACCTTCGATATGACAGTTTTTCTTGAGCTTCGAAACTTAAGAGTTCTTCACTTACAAAACAATCCTTTTCGAACAATGAACGGTCAAGCAAAAAAGGACGTCCATTATGAATTGACACGAGTGGATGTATCAAAAACATATCTGAATATCTTTTTCAATAACTTATCCTTTCATTTGCCTGATGTGCAGTTTTTGAATGTGTCATTCTGTGCTATTGAAACTATCGGACCAGTGGGTTTTAAAAATATGCCACATCTCAAAGAGCTGGATATAAAGGGGAATAGAGTTACTGACTTCCCTTCAGATCTGTTTTCATCCTGTGATCAGCTGGATCATATCTTTTCATCAAACTACAGAATTTGCTGTATGGATTTATTTCCCAAGCACTCTGGTCACATTAAGTGTTTTGCACCACACACTATACTCCCTTCGTGTACAGCACTGCTACCAACTGAACTGTACAGAATTTTCTTCTGGTTGATTGGCGTTTCTGCCATGATAGGCAATATTGTGTGTTTGATGATTTCACACACTGTGAAAAAAATTATTGGAAGCAGTTCCATCAGTGCTGTTGTCCATCTTCAGTTTGCTGATATGTGTATGGGAAGTCACGTCAGCATTATCGTGACAGCAGACAATATATTTTACGGAAGGTACATCCAGATTGAAAAGGCATGGACAAATGGTATAATCTGCAAGCTGGCTGGGTTTCTTTTCTCTCTGTCAAGTACAGTTTCAGAACTGGTTATCTGGTTAATAACTTTGTATCACATTTCTGTACTTTGTTTCCCGAAAGGTGGAAAGAGATTACGTTTTCCATCTACAAGCTGTGTGTGGATTGTTGGTCTTTTGTTGGCAACAATTCCATTTCTTCCCGGACTATCTCACTGGGGCCTCCAGGGTCAGTCTGGTCTCTGTCGTCTGGCTTTATCTGATCGCTATCACTCTGGACATTACTTCAGATGGTTCACAGTTATTGTGACAGTCAATTTTATTTTATGTGTGATGATTGTAGCTGGCCAAACTGTCATCTATAAAGAAACACCAAAGTACAGAACAACTCTCAATCCAGCAGAGACACCATTGCATTCTTCAGTGCATGTTATGAGAAAAGTGGCTGTTACAGATGCTGCTTCCTGGCTGGCGTTCGGACTGGTGACGATGATGAGTTCTCATGGTGTTGCTGGTTTCGATACGATCCATGACACCATGGCTGTGTTCGTGTTGCCTTTCAACTCTGCTCTCAACCCACTTCTCTACATGTGGGCGGTCAACTCACAATGGCGACATCAGCAGCAAGAAGAGAAATTGATTCAGGTGTTAAAAGCACGGCTTGCCCAAACAAGAAATAAAAAATGATTTTTGTTTTTGCAATGCATATATTGAGAGAGAGAAATAGAGAGAGAGAGATCGAGAGAGAGAGAGACAGACAGACAGAGAGAGACAGACACAGAGAGAGAGAGAGAGAGAGAGAGACTCAATCACAGACTGAGACTCAAACTCAGAATCACTTTTTTTTATTCACTTCTTTTATTCACCGCATGTACAAAGGGGACAGAGGAAGAGAGACAGGCAGACAGACAGATAGACAGACAGAGACAGAGAGATACACACACGATGAGCAGTACCTTTATGAGGTCTATCCAAAGAATTAATACATTACTCTGATTCATTTCATTACCATGTTGATTACTGCATATCTGTGCAATATGATGTCGACATCTGAAACATGTTACTCGGTATGAGCGCGATCTTTCGGAACTTTAGACGTCTGAATGAGATCGGTAGTTTCCCGCTTTTGTTTCCAATATTCAGGGACCTATTTTAAGCGAAATAGTTTTGATGCACTTACATTTCTAGTGCTTACTCAAGAGGTGTGTGCCATCACGCCAGATTAGATGACAAACCTTTTAGTCTGGCTCGTCTGTGTGTGGAAACCAATGGCTCCTGGTGAAGATTTCAGAATTGTGATGGATACATATGGATACATTATATGAAAATATAAACACAAGCAGCTGTCTGTCCGTGTGACATGTTCTGTTCTTGACACTGAGATTTGTGTTTGTACAACGTTGTTAAAGCATTTTGACTGTGGTATTAAACACAAAATGTCCGAGAATTCGGATTCTTTTTCACTTCGTGGAGGGAAGGGGAAGCAGGGAGAGACAGAGAGAGTGAGATAGATTGACAGGCTGACACAAGAAAAGAGAGAAAGAAGATAGAGAGGGAGAGAGAGACTGGGTCACTCAGATCCCTGCTGCCTCTGGCTGACCCGCGTCATTCCCCCGATGACGTCACCTGGCCGCTACGAGGGAAGTCCCCGTCTCCACCCCCGCTGCCACTGTCACGCTGACGCTGACCCGGAGTTGGACAGTGTCCAAGGGGTGAGGAGGGGGCAGAGACAGTCCCGCTGACACCTGTTGTACCGCCCTGCTCCGTGTCCACTGCCACCCCTCTGACCACCTCACTGTCAACGCCACGTGATTCCTCACGTTGATCGGCGGAGACAACCATCTCCGCCCCCACTTGGTTCGGAGCTGGAGCGCTGTGTACTGGTGAGCTGACAGACTCGTCATGTGTTACTACTGCACACTCTGCACGCCCACCCCTTACAACTTGTGCATAGGTTCGACTGTCAGGGAGCCTAGGCCCGATCACTAGCTGACCTTTCTGGAAATATGCCTTCTTTCCCTCTCACCTTGCCTCGTCAACAATATGGGCCTGTGCGTTGGTGAGATCATTTGCAATCCTTACCACTCTTTCCTGCAGCCTCCGTAGTGAGAACATGGCGTGCTCCACGCAGTATGCAGAGAGGAGCAGTGGCACATGCAGTGCAAGCTGACATACACTGTCAATGACACGCACCTCTCTCTCAACACATGACATTGTTCCCTTTCTGTTTGACACTCACGTCAAATATGCACCATCGGGTGACATCAGCTTCTACACATTCCAACAAAAAGTGTTAAACAGCGACAAGACCATGCCAAATATGTACCATCGGGTGACATCAGCTTGTACACATTCCAACAAAAAGTGTTAAACAGCGACAAGACCATGCCACACAGTACAAAAGCAATGCAAACATCAGTCGATGTCAAATGTGTCTCAGTGTCCATGTCATCTCTCACCTGCAAATGTTCACGTGTTCCCCTACTTGACCCAGACTGTAACCGTCCACAGAAGATACCGATAGCAGCCTTCCACCTGCCTAAATCCACCATTTTCAAACACTTTAGCTTTCCATAGTACACTACTGATCCACAGCACATCAAACAAGTTCCGTTCAGTTCAGCACAACTCCTCACAACAGAAAATTCGCTGCGTGCATTCATACGGGCTTCCAGCCTGCCGTCGTCTCAGAGAGAGAGAGAGAGATGGACAGAGAGAGAGAGAGAGAGAGAGACTGACAGACAAGAGAAGGAGAGAAAGAAGAGGGAGAGACAGAGAGAGGGTGAGACAGAGACACACAGAGAGAGAGAGAGAGAGAGAGAGAGAGAGAGAGAGAGAGAGAGAGAGAGAGAGAATGCATGATGATGATGTGAAGAGTCACTTAAGTTTGTGTATTAACTTTCGATTAGTTGTGAATGGGATTCCAGCCATTTACGAAGTTCAGTTTCATTAGCTTTCCTTCTCTTTTCAGCCAAAGTGTTGAGCGTGTACATGAAAGGATTCACAGCAGAGTTCAATGGTAAAACGAATACAGCCAGGGCCACATTCACTTCTGCAGGAATGGCAATTCCTGCCAAAGCCAGCGTCCCACACAAACCGATGGGAAACCAGCACATAAAATCAGTTACTGCAATCGTAATCAGTCGCCGAGCTATGGTCATGTCCTGTGATACTTTGGTAGAAGCAGTCTTCAAAGTATTGTCCTGTACTGTCCAATAAATAAATGCCTGACCAGCACAGATAAATAAAAAGAGAATAAAGTTAAGGTAAATCAGAATACCAATAGAATACATTTTTCCTTTGAAATCTCGTCTTGTAACAGGTAAAGGAATACAAATACCTGTCTGGCTATAGAACTCCCAGTGTGATGTGACTGGAAGTAATGGTACCAAGGCTACAAACCAGCCAACCAGCCAAGTACACATACAAGCCACTGCTGCTGATGTTCTGCCAAACCTCTTGGTGCTGAAAGGAAAGCGAAGGACAATAAAACGATCCAGTGTAATAAGCCAGATACTAAAAGCAGATACCTCACTAGACAACAGAGACAAAAAGCCAGCTGCCTTACAGTTCGCACTGTTTTTCCATGTATCATCATTGTGGAGGTATTGTCCACGGTACCGTTCATCAGCCACTCCAATGATAGCAATGTAGACACCCATCAGAAAATCAGCCATGGTTAGGCTAACGACAAACACACTGAATCCACTAGAAGACGTCATGCTCTTCATTACCATACGAGCACAACAGCAGAAGACATTACCAGTCAGAGACAGACAGGCGACCAACCACAGAAACCCACGGTATGCCCACGACTGCAACAGATCTCTACAAGAAGAAATTTCATCTTTGGGGGCAATGCAAGCTGATTCAGCATCGTCAAAGGTGTAGGGAAGTATTTCACTGCAGCAAAGTCTATAGTTTTGTGTAGATATAAAGCGCAGTTTAGAAACAGCTTTAAATATGTCAGGCGGAAATATTTTAACAGGGCTACCATCCATGTAGAGTTCAGTCAACTGTGGTGTGAACTGAAATCCATCTGAACTGACTGTGTGAACGGAAGTGAACGTTAAATTCAGTTTCTGTATGTGACGAAACAGCGACAGGACTTTAGAGTCAAACACTGTCAGCATGGTGTGGGACAGATCCAGCTCTGTGAGTGTGCTGTGCTGGTTAACAGGTGAGAGACCAGTGTGGAGTGAGGCAAGGGGATTGCTGGAAAGAGAGAGTGCCTGGAGGTTGTGTAACCCAAGAAGAGACGTCAGGTTGACATACTGCAGTTTGTTGCTACTGAGATCAAGGAACCTCATATTTACCAAGTATGTTAAATGAATGTGGGTTATAGAACAGTGTGCGAAAACTACAGCAATAAGGAGGGTATTGTGACTCACATCAGTCAGTGTCATACCTGAGCCTGTTGCATCCAGGTTGCGGAGCTGAGGAAAGAGAGCTGCAGAGAAAGGTTGAGGACACAGAAATGAGTGACCTTGACAAAGACAGTTCACAGGACAGGTAACGTCACATGCTAATTCATCATCATTCATTGGGCAGTGAGGCCAACCATCACACATGTGGTCACTATGTAAACATATTGTTGAAAGTCTGCATCGGAAAAGTCCAGGACATTTCAGTTGTTCACACCCCTCTTCATCCTCGTGGTTACTGCAATCGTACATCCCATTGCAGCGTGTGTAGACAGGCAGGCAGTTATTGACTTCACCAGGACAGCGATAGTGGCTGACGGAACAGGGCTCACTGATATTCATTGAAGTGGAGATGAAGTATCTGATGCCGTCAAAGTCAACAACAGCTGGGTGTGGACTGAATTGTCTTCGGAAGTCTGTGAGTCTAGATGCACGACAGTTCTGTTCATCTGACTCATCCAGACAGTGGAACACTCGATCACAAACCTTGTCAAATGATACACACTGACTGTTAGCGCATCTGAATGCACTTATACAAGCATGGTATTCACAAAAGGATTCATCACTCATATCCTTGCAGTCATTAATAAAGTCGCATACAAGAGTGTATGATATCATTGTGGAATCACGTTCACACACAAATAAGTTGTCTTCAGAAAGCTGACGATCTGTTGAGTCAGATGTGTTGTGTGACAGCTCACCAGAAAAAGTACAAGGCGCTGTGTATTCTTCACCACACACTTTATGCTGGTTAGAACCACACAGATAAAAAGAATGAGTCAACTGTCCATCAGGGCATGCATGCCACTGTCCTTCAGACAGCAAAACGTTTGTGCTGGTCAAAGAAATTACCTGTGTGTTATAAAGATTTATCTGTGTCTTGGCTTGTGTGAATTCACAAAATACCCCCTTTAGAGACATGTCGTGATTTTGAAAATCACAATAATGAAAGCCAAAACAAATTCCTCGGAAGAATAAACATAAAGGTTTTGGTATTGCAGGAAACACAGAAGCGTCGCAGATATTGATGCGATGGTGAACGACTGTTCCGTCTTTGTGAATAACAGAGTGTGCATATATGTTTACCACTGACCTGCTTCCTATGGACAAACCTGTAAACCAGGAAGAAAAAAGGTGACTTGTTTTTGTTCCGTTGTGAATATTATACCAGTCAAAAACGCACTTCGGCATACCCAGCCAGCCTCCAATGGATCTGCAATAATCATCAGCTATCTCGTTGCCTTCCGTTTTTTCACTAACAAATCCACGCAGGCTGTCAACAATTTTATAACATCGGTCACAGATTGATAAAAGTCCATTGCAATGGTCGTCATTGTATGGACAGGGGCGTGTTTCATTTTGTCCATCTTCACACTCTGTTTTAACATTGCATAACACATCACGACAGAAGCTTACGTGATTCTTTATTCACCAGTTCCATAGACAACAACGTGGCTTAAGAGGGACTTTGTCATTCTCTTAAGAGAGAATGAACATAGACTTATAATTCCTTTTTATCCGTGTAAATCTAGGCAATGGTAGATCGTAAGTTTAGCAGCACATGCCAGCCGGCCGTGTTGTCTGGACACTGAATTCGTCTTTCTATGTTGTATTGTATTGTATTGTATTGTATTGTACTGTATTGTATTGTATTGTTTTGCATTGTATTGTATTGTATTGTGTTCTTTTGTGTTGTATTATGATGTGTAGTGTAGTGTAGTGTAGTGCAATGTAGTGTAGTGTAGTGTAGTGTTGTGCTGTGTTGTGTTATATTCTTTTGTATTGTATTCTATTATGTAGTGTAGTGCAGTGTAGTGCTGTGTAGTGTAGTGTTGTGTGCATTGAGCTACCTAGACAACTCGGAAGGTGGGCCAACGAAACGTGAAGGTAAAGAAGGAGAACAACAACAACAGGAAGACATCTTTAGAAAGACGATTACAAAACACACTCCTTTCTGCAAACTGCATTTCATCAATTAAATCAATTGAATTCATCTTCGCTTAGTGCCCAGCCAAACGCAGACTTTAAAACACGTCACAAAACAAATGAATAAAATAACATGGAAGTAGTAGTAGTAGTAGTAGTAGTAGTAGTAGTAGTAGTAGAAGAAGAAGAAGAAAAAGAAGGAGAGTTACGAGCAAAGAAACATTCCAAAACTGACAGTGACATCACCTCTCTTTCTAAATGTTATGTCTACATCGTGTTTCTGCATGTTTCCAGTGAATATTTGTCACTGAAACGCTCCCAGTTTCAGTTCAGTATACTCAAACTGAAACTGAAACACTGAAACAGCAACACCAGCAACAATTCTGTTATTTGTCGTGCTTGTATTTCTATAGCGTGGCCAAGAACTGCCAGCAGAGACTGAGGTGCAAGTGACAGACACATGAAAGAAACAAAATATGGTTAAAATGCACCAGCCAAAGCAGTCATGTTCGATTTCATGTCTCTCTTTCGCTGATAACAGTCTCTATCAAACCATGCTTTTGCTTATGAAATTTAGCTTGTTTTTAAACAGCATTCACTGCTGAAATCAGTATTACGCAACGAAGTCATAAACAGATAGTAAAGTAAGCAGCAAATGTTAGTCTGAAACAAAACTTTCTGTGTGAATCCATCAACAATTCCACTTTTGCTTCTGCGTCATTCATGATTGGCTGGGTGATTGAAAATCTGACCAGTTTATTTTCCATATGATCAATCTATTCCTCTATCCATGGTAAAACCAAAGCTGCAATGAATTCTTCTGATGAAAAATTATTCGAAATGTTTCTTTAACTAATATCATATTGTTTTGTTGTTTGTTTGTTTGTTTTTTGTTGTTGTTTTTTTTGTTTGTTTGGGGTTTTTTTGGGGGGGATTCTTAAATAAATTTCGATCGTGTGATTCTTTTAGTGTGTTTTTTTCTGTTTGTCGCCATAACTCA
>NC_134908.1:4777667-4897667 GCF_041734735.1 Babylonia areolata
AGGGGGGTAGAGGAGGTGCAGGGTAATGTGTGTGGTGTGTGTGTGTGTGTGTGTGTTGGAGCTCATGTACGTTTATATGTATTTGACTGTGCTTTCATATCTGTGAAACTGCGTGTTCGGTGCATATCTGTTATGCATGTGTGGGTGTATGAATGTGTGTCTTAATGTTTTACATCTATTTGCTTTTTTTTTTTTTTCTTTTTTTTACATTATAGTTATTATTTATTATTTATTTATTTATTTGTGTAAGCTTATCTATCATTTATTCACCTTTTTTTTCTTTTTTTTTTCCTCAAGGCCTGACTAAGCGCGTTGGGTTACGCTGCTGGTCAGGCATCTGCTTGGCAGATGTGGTGTAGCGTATATGGATTTGTCCGAACGCAGTGACGCCTCCTTGAGCTACTGAAACTGAAACCGCTCGGGACGAAAGCTTCTGTTCTCACGTTCACCTGTGTCTGTTTCCAATAAGATAGGAATTACTTGTTCTCTATCTTTAAGACACTACAAGAAGTGAATGACTTGTCTGTTTCTGATAAGATAAGAAATGAATACATTTTTGTTTGTTTCAGATCTTTAAAACAATTTCCTTAAGACATGAATAAATTGTCTGTTTCGGATTTTTGAAATAAGACAAGTGATGAGTGCCGTTATTTCCAATCTTTCAAAGAAGACAAGATATGGCTACCTTGTATGTTTCTGATCTTCAAAACAAGACAAGATACGAATACCTCTGTCTGTTTCCTATCTTTAAGACAAGATATGATTATGATAGGAATAACATGTCTATATCCGAGCTTAAAGATATGACAAGATGGGAATACCTTGTCAATTTCCGAGCTCTAAAACGAGACAGGTTATCAATACATTTATTATCACTTAAAGAGAACATACAGAAGACTCAGCAAGACAACTCTTCAAATCAATAACATATCAGAACTTCAAGAATATACATGACTCTGTGTGTGTGTATATATATATATATATATATATAGAGAGAGAGAGAGAGAGAGAGAGAGAGAGAGAGAGAGAGAGAGAGAGAGAGAGAGAGAGGTTAGTGGCAATAAGATGACACAATTTTATGTGTTGGATTCTGAGATATGTATGCAATCTTAGTACTTTTTACAAGTAGATGGGTCTTTCGTCTAACATCCTGACTTGACTCAAAGGTACAGTGTAAACGTTTGTTATTTAATTATCAATATCTATGTCCACTCCATTACAATGTAATAAAGCGAGGATAATGTTGCTCTTAAGGACACGCTCATAATGGAGATACATTTTCTTCAGGCTGCAAAGGGTGTAGATCAGACGTATGTTACGAGGTTATGTCTTTTTTTTTTATCCAAAGATGACAGACTGCCCAACAGTTGTTTTACATGTACAGAATAAGTATGTGCTGAATCGCCATGGCACAACGGCTTCTACTCTGAATCTGAGTATTTCTCCTCTCTCTCTCTCTCTCTCTCTCTCTCTCTCTCTCTCTCTCTCTCTCTCTCTCACTTTCTCTCTATGGCGAGACAGGTCGTTACCCTCTGTATGTATATTCCTTCTTGTCACGTATAAAGTACTGGATCAGACTTACAAGAATGGATGAAAATAGACTTCCTCGTAAATCTTATAAAATGCTTCTATCGCTATGTGATCAAGACAAAGAGTGCTGGGCATCTCAGGTACGAAACACTTTGTATAAATTTGGATTCGGCTTTGTTTGGGAAAATCAAGGTGAAGATAATGCAAGAGGATTCTTGAATGATTTCAAACAAAGACTGATCGATTGCCATAGTCAAAACTGGCACGACCATCTTCACAGCAGCAGCAGGTTTAGCGTTTATCGAAATTTCAAATCATCCACTGGAATCTTACTTTACAGCAGTTAAAAATAAACACATAAGAGATGTGCTTATAAGGTTTAGAATAGGAGCCTCGGATATCCGTACACATAAGATGAGATTTGCTTTCGTCAGTCCAAACGACCTGAAATGTCCACTATGTAACGCTGGTATTGAAGACGAGATACATACTTTATTTTACTGTAAATCTCTTAACGATCTGCGACATAAATACATTCCATGTTGGTACACGAAACATCCCTCTGACAAAAGTTTAGAATTTATAATGCATGACACAAAAATCCTTTATGATCCAGGTCGCTTTATTTATCACTCTAATAAACGTCGTGCTGCTTTATTATGATAACGGGCACAACCTGAGTTCTGTTATGTTTAAAACAACGAACGTACATGTTTAAGCGGATTTGCTCACGATGGAAGGCATTTACCTTTTTTGAATTTTCGATTCATGTGTTTGCATGCCCGGTTTTACAAAATCGAGTCTGCGCGCGCGCAAGTGTGTGTGTGTGTGGGGGGGGGGGAGATGTGGGAGGGGGTGTGGAGGTGTGGGATGGGGTGTGTGTGTGTGTTCAACATTGTAATGGGTCAGAAGGCCTTCTACAATAAAACATTTCTGAGTTCTGAGTTCTGAGTTCTCTCTCTCTCTCTCTCTCTCTCTCTCTCTCTCTCTCTCTCTCTCTTCCTTATGCTTGACTTGTATATTGTGAGTGGATCGTGCAGCAGTGACACAGAAGGCGAATTTACTTTTGTGTCACCACACGATTATTTTCTTATACCTGAAGATTTACGAGCAGCGTATCATCTACAGATTGATGATTGTTTATATTCATGGCACCTACCAGTACTAAAGTGGAAAAATAGTCAATGCAATGAAGAGAGTCAGGAACCAAAGGGGTGGAGGGGGGGGGGGGGTTCCTCTGATGAAATCAGGATTATTTGGAATGTTGAGAAGTTGTAGATATATACAGAGGAGCTAGACAGCAATGATTTCAAAGATACTCTGAGTGAAGCTCACGGTATGTCAGATTTAGATGTTGACAGCGGGGTTAAATTGTTTACAAACGCTCTGCAGAGAGCAGCTGCTTGTATGGTTAGAAAGGTCAGAAAAACTAAGAAAGAATTTAATGACTGGTTTGATATGGAATGCAGGCAGCAGAAGAAATGGGCCAGAAGACTCCTTAAGATATTCCAAAGATGTAAGACAGAAAGTGTTAAGAATCAGTGGAAAGAATACTATCTTAAGGAGAGGAAGGATTATGTTATGCTAAAACGGACAAAGAAACGAGCGAACGAAGAAGAAATTTTAGAAAAATTAAGAACCTGCGTCCATGACTTCAGCTGTTCTGGTGAATAATAAGATCTGTTAAATGGAAAGCAGTGGTTTATATTGACATTAGCTCCAAACAGTGGCATAACCAATTTTCTAACGTCTTTAATACAGCTGATAATAGTTCTGACCAGGAAGAAGTAATGACGGAAGAAGCGGTAGATTTTGAGGAAGAACCTCTGATCAATGACCCAATTCCAGAACAGGAAATCACAACGAGTATAAAAGCCCTGAAAATGGGTAAAAGTGCCGGCCAGATCATATTGTCGGTGAAATGCTAAAAAAATGCAAACAGTAATGTTATGAAACTCCTAGTGACCCTATTCAAAAAAAAAAAAAGAAAAAACAGGAACAATTCCGTCGGACTGGGCATATTCCATTATTGTGCCTATACATAAAAAGGGAGACACAAACAACCTAGACAATTACAGAGGAGTAGCCTTGACAAGTACAATTTGTAAAGTATATACACACATCTTAAATCGAAGATTAAACAAGAGAGGCAAGGCCTTCAAGACTCACTTGTGATGCACTTTCAAAAAATCTAATCGTTAAAAAATTAATGTGTTCTGTATTTGTTATTATAAAGCTTCGGGTTAAAAAAAAGAAGTAGAAAAAAGAAGTCCTAACCAGATTCGAACCCCGCGTGTTCGGGTGAAAAGAAACTGTCTTACCCATTACACTATCGTGGCTCCTTAACTGACGTTCTAAAATTTAATATTTAAACATATTTTTTTTAAAGAGCGATAAATCGATTGCGGTATTCGCAGTGAGAACGCAGTTTAAATCATATTATTCTGGTGTATCTTGGGCATTCAAAAAATCTTTAAGGGCAATAAAAAATTCTTTTTAAGTCCGCGGTAAAGGAGACGTGGCTATCGCCGCAATCACACTGCAACATTTAGCCGTTTTCTCTAGATCTAGATAGATGTACAAGTTACACTGACCCGCCGGGAATGTAGTACGACACGGTTGATCGATTCAATTTCTCTTTTATGTCCATTCCAGTTTTATAGTTTTAAAGTTGATATGAAAATTGAGTATTTTGTTAAACTGATAACATGTAGAGCCAAGTACAAGTACTTCTAAACGTCGTATGAAGTGAAAAGGACTTCATTTTGAGAAAAGTCAAGACTGGAAATGTTTTCGTTTCATCAATTCAAGGGTATTAACTCGCATGGTTTACAATTTTTAACTGTGAATTCCGACTGATTCTGTGGATATTTTTATGGCAGTTTGGGGCATAATCCAGTTAGTGATGAGACATTCACAAATCTTTCTCTGAATAAATATTTAACCGTCTCCTTCTCCAACTTTCCATCACATGTTATCGTGTATTGTCGATTGAACATAGGATTGAACGGGCAGGTCAACAACTTGAAAAAAAAATGGCGTCGTTCGCGTTCGCGAAGAATATGAGCACGCGCTTTGAATGTGTATAAATATGTGTACGCAATCGATTTTTGCCCATGACCTTCACGGCTCAGCCAATAGATGTATAAAGTCCACTCGTATTGATTTGAGTATTTTCCGAAAAAGACCACTTTGGCGAATAAACATAGTGAAAGCCCTGTACACTGAGACTAAAACACACAAGCTTTTTATGTATTGAGTATAATTTCAAAATGTAATGTTTAAGATGAGAAAGATCAGTTTAAAGCAAATTAAATCCCCTAGCGTTAATTACAGATTAATTTCCCTTTTTTGCTATCTGCACCAAAACGTTTGCAAAATAAATATAACTTCCATGCTTAGCAAAAGAAGTTCCTGTTTGAACAAAAAAATATAATAATGACTGCTCGTGTTGTTGTGTCAGAATATCATATCAAAGTGCCAAGTTTAGAGAATAAAAAAAATTAAATATAACAGTAAATGCAGTTTGCATATAATTTGGCTTCTTTTTTTTTTCTTTTCTTTTTTTTGTGCCCATCCCAGAGGTGCAATATTGTTTTAAACAAGATGACTGGAAAGAACTGAATTTTTCCAATTTTTTTGCCTAATTTGGTGTCAACTGACAAAGTATTTGCAAACACACACACAAACACACACACAGAGAGAGAGAGAGAGAGAGAGAGAGAGAGAGAGAGAGAGAGAGAGAGAGAGAGAGAGAGAGAGAGAGAGACAACCGAACACCAGGTTAAAACATGGACTCACTTTGTTTACACAAGTGAGTCAAAAATGGACAGAATTTGAAGAAAAAAAACATAGAGGAACAGCCGGGCTCTATAACAGTTTATAGTACTGTCGACCATAATTATATTTACTTTATACGCTTTATTCCAAAAGCATCTTTAACGTAAGACTAAGCTATACGCAGTACACGTAGACTTCAAAAAAACATTTGATTCTGTGAACAGAAACATCCTGTGGAGAACCCAAAGAAAAATCGGGGTATATGGAAAGGTTTACATGGCTGTTATGAGCATCTACAATTCTGTGCTTGTATGTGTTCGTGACAAAGGTATTTATTTAGACTTTTTTCAGTGTCCACGAGGGGTTAAACATGTTGTATGCTAAGGCCTCTTCTGTTTTCCTTTTTCATCA
The DNA here is from genome assembly GCF_041734735.1 of Babylonia areolata. NCBI lineage: Eukaryota > Metazoa > Mollusca > Gastropoda > Neogastropoda > Buccinidae > Babylonia > Babylonia areolata. The sequence continues at coordinate 4,783,389 of NC_134908.1, forward strand.
ATGAATTGGCAGTGGAGTTATTAAAGATGGGTAGACCTGGATTACAAATGAGACCTGGCACAACAAAATCGTACTTAATGCTATTTGCTGATGTCTGACACACCCATAGGGACACAAAATCAATCAAATGCCCTTAAGCAAGAAACAGACAGACTACATGATTATTTGATGATTTATATGTACTTTAATATGTATTTGTATTGATATAATGTGTGTCGATGTTTCATGCGTAAATATTTATTATATGATTCATATGTACTTTGTTTTCTGTGTACTGTCCAAACCTTGGAGACGAACGATTGAAAACAGGCACAGTACCCCCATGTCACGTGTACATTGAGCTAATGACAAAGTGCCCAAGTTTATGTTGTTTCAGTTCTGTTTTTTTCCTTTCAATTCCATTTCATCTGTTTTCCACCATTTTGTTCTGATTAGTTCCTACTATCACAAGAACTTTTCAGCCATTGACATAAAACATTTCAGTGTTCAGTGTTCTCTCTGTCTCTCTCACTCACTTTCACACACACACACACACACACACACACACACACACACACACACACACACACACACACACACACACACACACACACACACACACACACATGCGAGTGCACACACACACACTCACACGCAAACACACACACACACGCACACACGCACACAAACAAACAAACAAACAAACAAACACACACACACGCACACACATACACTCACACACATCACCATGACTATCACCACAAATAAATGATTATACACCACACAGTTTCGGGACTAGATTTGCTATGAAATACATTATTCACATCAAAATGTCTTGACTTCACTACATGGTCACGAAAATAACCAAACTACAATGGACACAGTGTCACCTTCAAGTCTCACCAGAACGGGCAGTGTACATGTCTTTTCTGAGTCGATCTCAGTGTTGTGTGGACTGGTACACTGCCTCCTGTTTGTGTGCGCTGATATAGCCACACATCAGTGGAGTGTAAACAGCGTATACATGAATACCTGGGCTGGTCCACGGAATATCAGTGACATGTGTCCAGGTGTAGAGCACTTTCTAAACCAAAGCAACACGAGCATCACGGTGTTGCAGGTCAATGCGTCAGACTGTAAACGGAAGTTACCACAACACACAACACAACAGGGAGTGGTGTACGGGGTGTGTGGTGATTTCAACATGTTCTGTAAACTGCATGTAAAGGCGCCACAGGGTATGAAGGTACGTGCACTTGTAGAGAGACTGGTGTACTGGTGTGATTCTAAGCACAGAAAAACTACAATATACGTGCCATTCTATACACGGTATTCTTTGTTATGCAATCGTCATACCCTTGGTTTATAAACGTCAACAGTTCTATGGGACAAGTTTCTTTTGAAACAATTAACGGTCACCAATTTATTGTTGAATATATACCTGAATATTCTGGATATGTATCAACACCATACGTAAACGTTTTATATGCAGACATGGATTTTAGTTTAGAATGGAGAGTACCCTCTGGATGGATTATGATGAGTATTCAACAAATATGGAAAGTTAAGAGATGTGCTAGTCATTCTGATAAGCGTTATTGGATAAAATTGCGTTTAAAGCCAAATACTACTCACCAAAGTGTTGAACGTATTTGCTGTGTTGATCTACTATCAGCTCAAATCATTTACACATCATACCTAAAGATCAGCCTTCACTACTGGCAAGACTTTCATCCTGGTATGAAAATATATCTGTCTATGGTGTCTGTTGATAATCAACCTGTAAAGTTAACAAACGGCCTTTACAACTGTTCTGTAAACTACTACACTGACTTCCAACGTCATCTGGACTGCAATCTGAAGTCAGAGTGTGAAGATGGACGGGATGAAACAGAACACTGCCCCTTCAGCAGTCCTGACTGCCAGGGGTTGGTGGCTTCACGTAACAAGTGTTACATGTTAGTCTCCATGGACACACACATTCTTGCCCTGTTGTCCCATTATGAGTGTTTGAAAATAGGTGGAAGATTAGCTTCAGCAAAATCCAGAAAGGAACAGGTAAATTTTCAACATCTCTTTAAACATTTCGATAAATTTGAAGCACCTATAGGGTTAATGTGTGGTTGGGACTCTGTGCCGTATCCATACAGAAAGTTTTGTAAATGGTCTGACAACACTGTGGTGTACACCATGACTCACTTCAGTTCAGAGACTCCGTACCTGCCCTCAGCACGTGCTGGTCAACTTGTACTGTACAACATGCTGTTAAGGTTCAAGTTCTCCTTTTATATAAACTACGCAACAATGCTGATAATTTGTGAAGTACTGTTGAGTGATGCCCCATACTCAAAAGTGTCACTGGCTCATTTACTCTTACCAGAAGCTATCTTTACACGTACGAAACAGCCTTTATCAATTTCCCCAGACAATCACATTACACATGTGTTGTTTTCACATTATTCAAGAAATATGTGTATGAAAACAATGTATGCACCACCATGTATACACATGAACATGACTAATGCAGAGCATACTGACATGTTTGTCATGGGAAGGAAAACCACATCCATATACACCATGTTCAGTTGTGATGATGGTGTCACAGCTGTGCATTACACCCTTGTGTGTGACTTCAGGCCAGACTGTCCAGATAGTACCGATGAGTCATTTTGTGAACACCCTTCATGCACTGGTTTTCTCTGTTCTAACAGTCAATGTGTATCGCCCAGTCAACGTTGCAATCAATACGCAGATTGTGTGGACAATTCTGATGAGGTTGGGTGTCCTGATGACTACAGCTTCCTGGCTGATGTCAAAGAGAAAGACATGAAGCACAGGTTTTATGTGAATCTGGATGGGACAGGTTACTTCACTCAACAGGTGATGACAGCTGATGACTCATGTCCTTACAGTCATTATCGTTGCACAGCTGAGTGGTTGTATTGTTTGCCTGTGTACACCCGCTGTAACGGATTTTCTGACTGTGTGTATGGAGAAGATGAACAAGACTGTGAGACAGCAATGTGTCCTGGTTTCTACCGGTGTCGAGGGTCCAGAGTTTGTGTGCACGGAGATCATCTGTGTGATGGCTGGGGTCAGTGTCCACAGCAGGATGATGAACTGTTGTGTGACAGGATCTGTCCTGAAGGTTGTCTATGTCAAGGTCATGTTTTCCTTTGTACCAAACCATTTCCTCCAGGTCTATATCTTCACTTAAGATATGTAGACGCGACAGGTTCAAACATGTCAATGGATTATTTCAATGAAAATAAATACCTTGTTCGTTTGACACTATCCAAGTGCTCCCTTCATAATATTTCAGTCACAACACTCGGAAACCTGAACTATTTAGATCTTGCCAATAACAACTTAAGAATCTTCAATATGACAGTTTTTCTTGAGCTTCGAAACTTAAGACTTCTTCACTTACAAAACAATCCACTTCAAACGATAAATAGTGAAGGAAGGAAGGACCTTCATTATGAATTGACACGAGTGGATGTATCAAAAACATATCTGAATATCTTTTTCAATAATTTATCCTTTCATTTGCCTGATGTGCACTTTTTGAATGTGTCATTCTGTGCTATTGAAACTATCGGACCAGTGGGTTTTAAAAATATACCACATCTCAAAGAGCTGGATATAAAGGGGAATAGAGTTACTGACTTCCCTTCAGATCTGTTTTCATCTTGTGATCAGCTGGAAAGTATCTTTTCATCAAACTACAGATTTTGCTGTATGGATATATTTCCCAAGCACTCTGGTAACATTAAATGTTTGGCACCACACACTGTACTCCCTTCGTGTACAGCACTGCTACCAACTGAACTGTACAGAATTTTCTTCCGGTTGATTGGCGTTTCTGCCATGATAGGCAATTTTGTGTGTCTGATGACTTCACATGCTGCGAAAAAAATTATTGGAAGCAGTTCCATCAGTGCTGTTGTCCATCTTCAGTTTGCTGATATGTGTATGGGAAGTCACGTCAGCATTATCGTGACAGCAGACAATATATTTGACGGAAAGTACATCCACATTGAAAAAGCATGGACAAATGGTATAATCTGCAAGCTGGCGGGGTTTCTTTTCTTTCTATCAAGTACAGTATCAAAACTGATTATTTGGTATATAACATTGTATCACATTTCTGTACTTTGTTTCCCGAAAGGTGGAAGGAGATTACCATTACCAGCTGCAGGCTGTGTGTGGATTGTTGGGATTTTGTTGGCAACAATTCCATTTCTCCCTGGACTATCCCACTGGGGCCTCCAGGGTCAGTCTGGTCTCTGTCGTCTGGCTTTATTTGATCACCATAACTCTGGACATTACTTCAAGTGGTTTACAGTTATTGTGACAGTCAATGTTATTTTATGTGTGATGATTGTAGCTGGGCAAGCTGTCATCTATAAAGAAACACCAAAGTACAGAACAACTCTCAATCCAGCAGAGACACCATTGCATTCTTCAGTGCATGTTATGAGAAAAGTGGCTGTTACAGATGCTGCTTCCTGGCTGGCGTTCGGACTGGTGACGATGATGAGTTCTCATGGTGTTGCTGGTTTCGATACGATCCATGACACCATGGTTGTGTTCGTGTTGCCTTTCAACTCTGCTCTCAACCCACTTCTCTACATGTGGGCAGTCAACTCACAACGGCGACATCAGCGGCAAGAAGAGAAATTGATTCAGGTGTTAAAAGCACGGCTTGCCCAAAGAAGAAAAAAAAATGATATTCTTTGCAATACATGCATGGATGTACATTGAAAGAGAGAGAGAGAGAGAGAATAAGCAGTATTTTTCCAATAGCCAGGGACCTATTTCAACGGCAATCTTCATACATAAATGAAGCGGTATTTCTATGCGTTAATGTTATGACATTTCCTGTGGTTGCGACTCAGTTTGAGGGATATTGTTTCTGATCTGATATAGATTCAGCTGCTACACATTGTGCCGCCATCTTGACAGGTCCACCACATCGACGACAGTCACGTATTCATTCAGTCTGTGCCAGCCAGACAGCCGCTCTTTCTATACATAGGCCCTCCACTCATGCAAAGGTAAACATAGATAAACATGGCGGCTTCAGTAAAAAGAAGTGTTTATTTGAGTCAAAATATGGAGTATTTCGTCTCATTATCAAGCCTGACTCTTGATCAAATTGGTGGATTACACGGTACACACACACATACAATCACAAACACACTCACATATATATATATTTGTATTTCTTTTTTTCACAACGGATTTCTCTGTGTGAAAATCGGGCTGCTCTCCCCAGGGAGAGCGCTTCGCTATACTACAGTGCCACCCATTTTTTTGCAATTTTTCCTGGGACGGTTTTTGTCGGACCAAACACGAGAAGTAACATCCATGGGTTTTCGTTGTGAACCCTGATTTCGTGAAGTTACCAGTCTGGTTTGTCATGGTGGAGGTTATACTCCATCACTGAGATAAACAGAGAGAGTGAGATATATATATATATATATATATATATATATATATATATATAGACAAGTGAAGGAATGTTTCAAACATGACGTAGTAGATGACGTTTTGTAAGGTCCAAGATGATGACGAAAAATTAACATTACGTCAACTATGATGAGTGTTGTCTGTGACCAAGCTGCTGGGAATAAAGAAAAAAATTCAAATTATCATTTTTGTTACTGTTAAATAAAATAGGTGTTGGTCTTCAACTTTAATCTATTAAATTTAAATGGATATATATATATATATATATATATATATATATATATATATATATATATATATATATGTATGTATGTATGTATGAGCAACGCACCATGCAAAAACCCAGCTGAAGTAGAAATTTATCATTTTTACATTTGTATATACCCCCTAAAAGTTTTCAAATCACAGATTAAAATTTTTAAAAACCCAGGTTTGATCTATCTGTCATAGTATTTTTCTATGTTTTTTTTTCCCTTCTAAGTTCGTGTTCCTGAGGAGTAGAAATGGAGAAATCAGCTCATGAAAAAACGACATATTTATGTGCCTGTGAAATAAAAACAAGAATTATCCTGAATATCTATGTGGTGTCAAAAGATTCAGAACTGAATCAACTTCAAATTTCCATATGAAAGAGGCACACGAAAATTCGTATTCTCTCTCTGCAATACTCAAAGTTCGTCCATGTCCATATCCATATTGTGAACGTCTCAGTATGTGCGCATATGTGTATATCGGAGAGTGTGGAAGAACATTTTACATGTGTTTTGGTGCTTTTGATTTCCCCTTTCCCCCCTCCCCTGATATGAGCAAGGCTTATTCAATAAACCATTTGTCAAAGGAAGGCAAGTATGGCAAGTAGAGGAGTGACGTCATGCAACAGAGAAAATTCAGCCACATGGGAAAACCCACATATTTGTCTGCTGTAACTTTAAAACAATAATTTTCCTGGTGTGGCATGATTCAGAATCAAGAAAATTTTAGATTTCGATATGTCAAAGGCACAGGAAAATTCGTATTTTCAAAGACAAGAATGGCAAGTGGAGGAGTGACGTCATGCAGCCACAAGAGAGCCGACGGCAACAGTGAATGTTCAAATATTTTACGCCCATAAGCTGATGCATGAATCTTTGGAACATCGGCTTAGATCCATATCAAACTAACGTTTACTAACTGCAGTCATGTGTACTGCCACATAATCAGCTGAACATAGACTCAGCGACCAGTCTCTAGAGCCTGGAAGCCCAAATCCACTGAATGTTACAACTGTTTGAATGCAGCTTTACCAACAGCTCCAGTGTCTTGACAAGAGTGGAGATCAGGTGTGAAAGTGGTTGAGGGAGTGAGAGTATGTGCATGCGTGCGTGCGTGTACACATGTACATATGTGTGCGCGTTTGTGCATTGTGCATGTGTACGTGTGCGTATGTGCGCGTGTGTGCCCGTGTGTATGTGTGTGTGCCCACGTGTACGTGTGCAGTTTATTAACGTTTGTGTGTATAATATGTGAGTGTGCACATGAACGCATACACGCACGCGCACGTGCGCACACACACACAGACGCGCGCGCGCGCGCATACTGCTGAAGGCAGCTTCCCAGGCTCCCGAACACAAGAAAATCTTGTAATATTCAGAGTGGGAAGGCACGTTTGATCCGCCAATCACAAATTGTTGAAAGACGTGGACTTGCCCAGAGTGACCGCGGAAGATATTTCACCAGAATTTGCTTTTGGTTAAGTTAGTGAAGCCGGGAAAGTCGCAACAATCATAGAGGAAGTTTTCTACTTTGACAGATCTAAATAATGACTTTAAAACAATGAAATAAAGATGGATGTGGGGTGTTGAAGATAGGATCGTTTCGTTTGCAGCACACAGCATGGCTTCGAAAAACACTAGTATCAGATAGTGGTAAGAAATATGATATGTACCAGTTCTGTTAACTGCCCCCCTCCCTTCCCTTTTGTCACTTTTGATTTTGTTGTTGTTCAGCAGGGATCTCGCATAAACCATGGCTTTGCTTGTTGGCAGAAGTAAAAGAAAAGCAAAGGACACATGAACAGTGTAAGCAAACTACGAATGCTTTCCTGATGATGATGGATAACCAGTCTAAGTTCCTGAGTAAATCGTTGAGCAGTTTGTTGCCCTGTTGTTTGATTCTCTGAGCAATCTGAGAGTCGTCAGCATGGTCAGACAGCTTCTCCTCACTAAAGAAAAGAAAAGTTTGGAAAATACTCCACCCACATCAGCAGCTCTTGAACGGCACACACAGAGCAGTTTATCTGAGAAAGTGCTTACATCTGGAGGTAGAACGGCGGGGATTGCAAAAAGGTGAGGGAAAGACCTTAGTGGACCATTCTACAAAAGCTCAAGAAACTTGATGTGAACTGATTCACTGCTCCTGCACAGTGGTGTGCAGAGAAAGGTGCAAATGCTGCAGGACCAACTTAAAGTGCAGATCCTTGTGTACAAATGGCAGGGACTGTCACAAAGACTAAACATTGCCCAGCTGGAAACCTCATTTCAGCAACTTTGTGATACCAGCTTGATGTTTTAGTTTTTCAGTCATGCTGAAACTATCAGAATTATTTATTTGGTTTTACAGAGTGCACATTATGTACTTCATGACTCTTGTAACCGCACATCTGATGACATGCGTGTGGGATTTTCATATCAAGAAGTCGTCCCCCACCCCTACCCCCAAACTCTCATTATCCCTCCTTTTACTTTGGTGTCTCGTGAGAGTGATGACTAAATCAACGCCCAACAACCCCACCTTAACACCTGTTCAGAGCCATAAGTCTCTGCTACAGATCTCCTTTACAATTTCTGTGATATGGCCTGGTAGGTTTTCATTTTGGTGCTGAGTCTGATTCCCTTGTTGTTCCACAGCCTGTTGTTGAATCTGCCAAAGGCGGAGCTGGCCTTGGCGATGCACAGCATCACTTCTGTATCAAGTGCTGCATAAGGTGCTGCCCAGGTAGCAAAACTTGTCTACTGACTTGATCTCTGTGTCATCGATCTTGATTGCAGGTAGGGGGGAGGCACTGGCGTTCTGTGAGCTAGCTGGTTGGTACATAGACTCGGTCTTGCTGAGGCTGATGGCGAGTCCAAAGTGCCTGCAGGAGGTTGAGAACCTGTCCATAATGAACTGCATGTCCTCATGGGTGTGTGCAGCAAGCGCGCAGTCATCAGCGAAGAGGAACTCTCTCAACAGTGCCCCAAACACTCTGGACCTGCATGGAGTCACCACAAGTTGAAAAGTTTGCCATCTGTGCGAAACTGGATGTAGATGCCCTGGACACATTCTTGGAAGGCATCAATCAGCATGGCAGAGAAGAGAATGGAGAACAGTGTGGGTCCAGGACGCAGCACTGCTTCACTCCATTTACCACAGGGAACGGATCCAACATGTCAGTAACTTCCTGTACTCTCGCCTGCATGCCATCGTATATACATATAGAATGTATATATATATATATATCTGTGTGTGTGTGTGTGTGTGTGTGTGTGTGTGTGTGTGTGTGTGTGTGTGTGTGTGTGTGTGAGTGTGTGTCCATACAGTTAAGTTATTAAACACAAACTGTCCGAGAATGTGAATTCTTTTTCACTTCATGGAGGGAGGGGGGAAGCGGGACGAGAGAGTGAGGGAGACAGAGAGAGGCAGAGACAGAGAGACAAACAGAGAGACCGAGAGAGAGACAGAGACAGAGAGACAGAGAGAGAGAGAAACTCACAGACTCACTTAAGGAAAGAGAGAAAGAAGAAAGAGAGAGAGAGACAGAGAGAGAGAAAGCATCATGATAATGTGAAAAGTCACTACAGTGTGTGTATTAACTTTCCATCAGTTATGAATGGGATTCCAGCCATTTACGAAGTTCAGTTTCATTAGCTTTCCTTCTCTTTTCAGCCAAAGTGTTGAGCGTGTACATGAAAGGATTCACAGCAGAGTTCAATGGTAAAACGAATACAGCCAGGGCCACATTCACTTCTGCAGGAATGGCAATTCCTGCCAAAGCCAGCGTCCCACACAAACCGATGGGAAACCAGCACATAAAATCAGTTACTGCAATCGTAATCAGTCGCCGAGCTATGGTCATGTCCTGTGATACTTTGGTACAATCAGTCTTCAAAGTATTGCCCTGTACTGTCCAATAAATAAATGCCTGACCAGCACAGATAAATAAAAAGAGAATAAAGTTAAGGTAAATCAGAATACCAATAGAATACATTTTTCCTTTGAAATCTCGTCTTGTAACAGGTAAAGGAATACAAATACCTGTCTGGCTATAGAACTCCCAGTGTGATGTGACTGGAAGTAATGGTACCAAGGCTACAAACCAGCCAACCAGCCAAGTACATATACAAGCCACTGCTGCTGATGTTCTGCCAAACCTCTTGGTGCTGAAAGGAAAGCGAAGGACAATAAAACGATCCAGTGTAATAAGCCAGATACTAAAGGCAGATACCTCACTGGACAACAGAGACAAAAAGCCAGCTGCCTTACAGTTCGCACTGTTTTTCCATGTATCATCATTGTGGAGGTATTGTCCACGGAACCGTTCATCAGCCACTCCAATGATAGCAATGTAGACACCCATCAGAAAATCAGCCATGGTTAGGCTAACGACAAACACACTGAATCCACTAGAAGACATCATGCTCTTCATAACCATACGAGCACAACAGCAGAAAACATTACCGGTCAGAGACAGACAGGCGACCAACCACAGAAACCCACGGTATGCCCACGACTGCAACAGATCTCTACATGAAGAAATTTCATCTTTTGGGGCAATGCAAGCTGATTCAGCATCGTCAAAGGTGTATGGAAGTATTTCATTACAGCAAAGTTTATAGTTTTGTGTAGATATAAAGCGCAGTTTAGAAACAGTTTTAAATATGTCAGGCGGAAATATTTTAACAGGGCTGCCATCCATGTAGAGCTCAGTTAACTGTGGTGTGAACTGAAATCCATCTGAACTGACTGTGTGAACGGAAGTGAACGTTAAATTCAGTTTCTGTATGTGACGAAACAGCGACAGGACTTTAGAGTCAAACACTGTCAGCATGGTGTGGGACAGATCCAGCTCTGTGAGTGCACTGTGCTGGTTAACAGGTGAGAGACCAGTGTGGAGTGAGGTAAGGGGATTGCTGGAAAGAGAGAGTGCCTGGAGGTTGTGTAACCCAAAAAGAAACGTCAGGTTGACATACTGCAGTTTGTTGCTACTGAGGTCAAGGAACCTCATATTTACCAAGTGTGTTAGATGAATGTGGGTTACAGAACAGTGTGCAAGAACCACGGCAATAAGGAGGGTATTGTGACTCACATCAGTCAGTGTCATACCTGAACCCGTTGCATCCAGGTAGCGGAGCTGAGGAAAGAGAGCTGCAGAGAAAGGCTGAGGACACAGAAATGAGTGACCTTGACAAAGACAGTTCACAGGACAGGTAACGTCACATGCTGATTCATCATCATTCATTGGGCAGTGAGGCCAGCCATCACACATGTGGTCACTATGTAAACATATTGTTGAAAGTCTACACCGAAAAAGTCCAGCACATTTCAGTTGTTCACATCCCTCTTCATCCTCGTGGTTACTGCAGTCGTACATCCCATTGCACCGTGTGTAGACAGGCAGGCAGTTATTGACTTCACCAGGACAGCGATAGTGGCTGTCAGGACAGGACTCACTGGTATTCATTGAAGTGGAGATGAAGTATCTGATGCCGTCAAAGTCAACAACAGCTGGGTGTGGACTGAATTGTCTTCGGAAGTCTGTGAGTCTAGATGCACGACAGTTCTGTTCATCTGACTCATCCAGACAGTGGAACACTCGATCGCAAACCTTGTCAAAGGATACACACTGACTGTTGGCGCATCTGAATGCACTGATACAAGCATGGTATTCACAAAAGGATTCATCACTCTTATCCTTGCAGTCATTTATAAATTCACATACCAGAGTGTATGATATCATTGTGGAATCATGTTCACACACAAATAAGCGGTCTTCAGAAAGCTGACGATCTGTTGAGTCAGATGCTTTAACCTGAGGTAATTCACCAGAAAAAGTGCAAAGCGTTGTGTATTCTTCGCCACACACTGTATGCTGGTTAGAATCACACAGATAAAAAGAATGAGTCAACTGTCCATCAGGGCATACATGCCACTGTCCCAAAACGTTTATGCTGGTCAAAAAAATTACCTGTGTGTTATAAAGATCTATCTGTGTCTTGGCTCGTGTAAATTCACAAAATGCCCCCTTTTCAAATATGATGGGAGCCATATCACAATCAGAAAGCGTAAAACAAGAATCTTCGCGATGTAAACATACAGGTTTTGGTATTGCAGGAAACACATTACCATCACATATATCAATGCGATGGTGAACGACTGTTCCATCTTTGTGAATCACAGAGTGTGCATAGATGTTTACCACTGACCTGCTTCCCATGGACAAACCTGTCAACCAGAACATGTTTGAAAGAATCTTACTTGTTTTTGTCCCGTTGTGAATATTATACCAGTCAAAAACGCACTTCGGCATACCCAGCCAGCCTCCAATGGATCTGCAGTAATCATCAGCAAACTCGTCCCTTTTCGTTTTTTCACTCACAGTTCCACGCAGGCTGTCAACAATTTTATAACATCGGTCACAGATCGATAAAAGTCCATTGCAATGATCGTCATTGTAGGGACAGGGGCGTGTTTCATTCTGTCCATCTTCACACTCTGTTTTAACATTACATAACACATCATGACAGAAGCTTACATGATTCTTTATTCACCAGTTCCATAGACAATGACGTGGCTTATGAGACACTTCGTCATTATCAAAAGAGAGAATGAACATAGACTTACAACTCCTTTTTTTTGGTGTAAACCTACAGCAACGGGTGATCCTTAGTTTAGCAACAGATGCCTTCTGTCCATTGTGGTCTGGACCCTGAACTCGTCATTCTGTGTTGTATTGTACTGTATTGTATTGTGTTGTGCTGTGTTGTATTCTTTTGTATTGTATTCTATTGTGGTTATATAGCTCAGGTCAGGGGCATAGCCCTTGCTACTGGTACCATGTAACCCAGTACTACCTGCCCCATGTGAAGTCACCCAACGACGGACCAGGTGGAGAAGGAACCCTTTCCCAACGGCTGCAAAGGCGGAAGAGAATAACCAAAGCGCAGGGCGAGCTCTTGTCCTTGGCTGGAAGTTCTCCTAGGAGACGGAACTCTGAAGAAAAAACCTGCACCTGCCGAGGCCGTCCTACACGTGGCAGTATCTGCACCTGTGGGACTGTGAGCGTCGGTAGGCGAGAGAGTGGGGAAGGGACTGCACAACTCCTCTTCACTAAAAAAAATAAGTCACCTGTGCTGGTCAGACAGCCAGGCTAATGTCGGAACGTCGAGCTAGCCCATCAACACCCAGCTTTCCCAAACCCTGTGGCGATGGAGAAGTGGTAACGGGGACAGGCAGAGGATGCTGCTGGCAGTTCCTAGTCACGACTCTGCATGCAGGTGGCTGTGGGGTGATGGTCGTCCGCTGTAGACTGGGGCAGATGCGGCGCCCGTATCCTCCCACAGTGTCAGAGCAGCCCTTTTTAGGGACAGCACTGCTCTCCCACATGGGGAAGGGGAGATAAAAGGATCCCTAAACAAAGCCTGCCTCACCTAGTACCTAGTAGGAAACTGCACCTACTTGGACATCCAACACTAGCGGTCGAAAACAACAGAAGAAAAGAAACAGGAGTCATGCCCTGATTCTGGGTGCCTGGAATGTTCGCACCCTTTTAGACAGAGATGACAGACCAGAAAGGCACACAGCGCTCATTGCTAGAATGCTTGATTGCTACCACGTGGACATAACAGCCCTGAGCGAAACCAGGTTTGCGGGTGAAACCCAGCTGGAGGAAGTTGGAGGGGGCTACACTTTCTACTGCATTAGGGAGCCAGATGGCACCCCAAGAAATTCAGGCGTGGGCTTTCCCATACGAACTAAACTTGCACGACAGCTTGACAGCCTTCCACGTGGGATAAACGATAGGCTGATGACCCTGCGTCTGAAGCTGTCCGAGGATCACTTCTCCACAGTCATCAGCTGCTATGCCCCGACGATGACCAACCCTGATGACGTCAAAGAATCTTTCTATGACTATGCGATTGCCTGGCAGAGGGACAGATGTGATGTTTCCATTACACGCTGCATGAGAGGAGCAGTCTGATGGTCGAACTATTGCCTGGTGCGCAGCAAGATGAACATCAGACTTGCATGCAAGCTCCAACCACCAAGGTAGAAACCCCCAAAGAAGCTGAACACCTACCGCCTCCCTATCACCAAGGACGTGCTGCAGCAGCAAATCCAAGCAGCTCTCCAAGAAATTCCTGCATCGACTGATGTAGAAGAGGTATGGAGCACCTTTAGAGAGGCTGTGAACACAGCAGCAGCTGACACACTCGGCTTTGTACAGAGGAGCCTTAAAGACTGGTTTGACGAGAACGACTCTGGAATCTCCAAGCTCCTGGACACACTGCATATACGGCATCAGGATCACATTTCCGATAACGACTGCCAGAGAAAGAAGGACCAGTTCTTGCAAACCAGGCAACTCTTCAGAGAAAGATTTGTGAACGCCTCATCACTTTCTGGATTATGCCCCAAACTGCCATAAAAATAACAAAATCAGTCGGAATTCACAGTTAAAAATAATAAACCATGAGAGTTAATACCCTTGATGAAACGTAAAAATTTCCAGCCTTGACTTTTCTCAAGATTAAGTCCTTTTCCCTTCAAACGACGTTTAGAAATACTTGAACTTGGCTCTACATGTTATTAGTTTAACAAAACACTCAATTTTCATATCAACTTTAAAAATATAAAACTAGAATGAATATAAAAGATAAATTGAATGGACCGTGTCATACATTCCCGGCGGGTGTAACTAAACTTGTACATCTATCTGGATCCAGAGAAAACGGCTAAATGTTGCAGTGTGATTGCGGCGATAGCCACGTCTCCTTTACTGCGGACTTAAAAAGAATTCTTAATATTGCCCTTAAAGATTTTTTGAATGCCCAAGATACACCAGAATAATATGATTTAAACAGCGTTCTCACTGCGAATACCGCAGTCAATTTATCGCCCTTAAAAAAGCATGTTTAAATGCTAAATTTTTTAACGTCAGTTAAGGCGCCACGATAGTGTATTGAGTAAGACAGTTTCTCCTCACCTGAACAAGTGGGGTTCGAATCTGCCTTCGGGGCTTTTTTTTTTTTCTTTCTTTCTTTCTTTCTTTCTTTTTTCTTTTCTTTTCTTTTTTTTTTTTTTTAACTCGAAGCTTTATAATAACAAATACAGAACACATTTTAATTATTAGATGTATTTTCTAAAGTGTATCACAAGTGAGTCTTGAGGGCTTTGCCTCTCTTCTCTATCTGCGTTCCACGCTAGTTCGTGCATTAAAATCACAACACAATATAACAATTTCTGTCAATGTATCTTCGTTCCACGCTAGTTCGTGAATTAAAGTCACAACACAATGTAACAATTTCTGTCAATGTATCTTCGTTCCACGTTAGTTCGTGCATAAAAACCACAACACGCTGTATAATACTTCTGTCAATGTTTTTTTGTTTTTGTTTTTTGTTGTTGTTTTTCCACGCTATCCTCTATCTTGTCCTATATGCTCATGCTGTTGTCTCTTCCAAATGACGTCCAAATCTTTGTGAAGGAATACAAAATTTATCATTATACAAAATTATGTATTTTCTTAGATGTTCTCTGTGTGTGTATGTGTGTGTGTGTGTGTGTGTGTGTGTGTGTGTGTGCGCGCGCGCGCGCGTGTCTGTGTATGTATGTGAGTATGTGTGTGTGTGTGCGTGCACGTGTGTGTATGTGTGTGTGTATGTGTGTGTGTGTCCGTACGTATATGTGTGCAAGGGTGGATATGTGTGAGTGTTTGTATGTGTATGTGTGTGTGTGTTTGTGTGTGTGTATGTGTGTGTGAGTTAGTTTGTGGATACGATATTACTTGTGTGATGTATGTAAAGTAGCAGTTTGACACGTTCGGTTAGAGGCCAATGACAAACAGATAGAGCGAAAGTTGATTTATTTATTACTCTGCCCTGATAACAAATCATTCACCGCCCCCTCCCTCCAGTCACGTACTTTCACACCCTGGAATGAGTCATGAAGACACCTCCCAGAGATTGTTCGTCGTTATTCTTGGCAACGCTACTGACTGAGACAGAGAGTGGTGTGATGAAAACAGTGTCAGTCTTGTTTTTCTCTCAGTCGCTCGGGACGAAGGCGTCTTGTTCTCACGTTCACTGGTGTCTGTTTCCAATAAGATAGGAATAACTTGTTCTCTGTCTATAAGAAACTACAAGAAGTGAATGACTTATCTCTTTCTGATAAGATAAGAAATAAATACCTTGTGTGTTTCAGATCTTTAAAACAATTAATTTCTTTAAGACATGAATAATTTGTCTGTTTTCGATTTTTGAAAAGAAGACAAGTTATGAGTGCCGTTATTTCCGATCTTTCAAAGGAAACAAGACATGACTACCTTGTATGTTTCTGATCTTTAAAACAAGACAAGACACAACTACCTCTGTCTGTTTCCTATCTTTAAGACAAGATATGATAGGAATAACATGTCTGTGTCCAATCTTAAAGACATGAAAAAATGGGAATACCATCTACATTTATTTTCACATAAACAGAATATACAGAGGATTTAGCAACACAATACCTCAAAACAAATACATATCAAAACTTCAAGAATATATAAACAGGTAAGTGGCAATATGATGACACAATTCTATGTGTTGGATTCTGAGAGATGAATGTAAACTTATTACTTTTTACAAGTAGATGGGTCTTTCGTCTCACATCCTGACGTGACTCAGAGGTACAGTGTAAACGTTTGGTATGTAATTATCAATATATGTGTCCACTCAATTACAATGTATTAAAGATAGGTTCTTAGCGAGAATAGTGTTACTATTAAAGACACACTCATAATGAAGATACCTTTTTTTCAGGCTACAAAGGGTGCAGATCAGACGTATGTTACGATTTTTTTGGTGTTTTTTTTATCCAAAGATGACAGACTGCCCAACAGTTGTTATACATGTACAGAATAAGTATGTGCTGAATCGCCACGGCACAACGGCTTCTACTCTGAGTCCGAGTCTGAATCTGAGTCTCTCAATGTCTCTGTCTCTGTCTGTCTCTCTCTCTCTCTCTGCTCTGTCTGTCGCTCTCTCTGTGTGTCTCATTCGGTCAGAAACAATCAGTAAACTGCGAAGTTCGTGCATTAAAATCACCACACAATATAACTTTTTCTGTCAATGTATCTTCGTTCCACGCAAGTTCGTGCATTAAAATCACAACACAATGTAACATTTTCTGTCAATGTATCTTCGTTCCACGCACGTTCGTGCATTAAAATCACAACACAATGTAACATCTTCTGTCTTTTATTGTTTGTTTGTTTTTTGTTTGTTGTCATTTTTTTATTGTTCCACACTATCCTCTATCTTGTCCCATATGCTCATGCATCTTCCAAATAACGTCCATCTGTTTCTGAAGGAATACAAATATTTCAGCTTTACGTGTCACTGTCGTTCTTTCTCCAAGGTATCATTAAATCATACAAGAACAAGAGAGGCAAGGCCTTCAAGACTCACTTGTGATACACTTTTAAAAAAATCTAATCGTTAAAATGTGTTTTGTATTTGTTATTATAAAGCTTCGGGTTTAAGAAAAAGAAAAAAAGTCCTAACGGCAGATTCGAACTCCGTGTGTTCGGGTGAGAAGAAACTGTCTTACCCATTACCCTATCGTGGCTCCTTAACAGACGTTCAAAAATATAACATGTAAACATGTTTTTTTTAAGGGTGATAAATCGATTGCAGTATTCGCAGTGAGAACGCTGTTTTTTTTTTTTGTTTTTTTTTTTTTTTAGGAGAAATCAGGGGATGTGTTCAAGTTCTGCAAATGTGCAGGGCTGTCTCAGCATCCATGGAAGATTTTCGTGTTTTTTTGTTGTTGTTTTGTTTTTTTTTTCTTCTTCTTTTTCTTCTTTTTTCTTTCTCTTTTTTTTTCTTCTTTTTTTCGTTTTTTTTTTTCCTTTTTTTTCTTCCGTCATCATTTTTCTCCTTTCTTTCTGTTATCTTTTTTTTCCTCTCTCTTCTTTATTTTCATTTCCTTTTTTTTCCATTTCCTTATAACAGATCTTCCCAATGGCATTATCCATCGTCTTCAATATCATGCAACATGAAAGAAGAAAAAACATAAACACACACACAATGACCCCGCACACAATTACAGTGTCTGAAAGAGAAAACTAGGCTCTCTCTCTCTCTCTCTCTCTCTCTCTCTCTCTCTCTCTCTCTCTCTCTCTGGAGGCACTCTGACTATGCAAGAACAATATGTGTATGTATGTTTGATGTGACCACCTGGTCACTCGTTTTTTTTGTTTTTGTTTTTTTTGTGTGTGTTTTTTGTTTGTTTGTTTTGTATTTTGTTGTTGTTGTTGTTGTGTGTGTATGTGTGTGTGTTGTTTTTTGTATTTGTTTTTAATATATATATAATTATTTTTTTTTATTCCTTCCAGATTTCTAAGGTGTAGCTCTGTTTCGATTATAAGTTGAAGATTCTTACATTTGCCGTATCTAAATTTGGAGATAGCAAACCTTGCAACCAATAAGATAATGTTTACTTGTTTTCTTTTTTAATTTGATAATATATCAGTTTTAGTTGCACCAAATAGTGCTATCTTCTCGTTCATTAGGATCCAAGTGTTATACTTAGTAAGTATAAATTGTTTTACGTTTGTCCAGAAAGTGGTGAGCTTGGGACATGCATAGAAGGCATGTTCAATGTAGTCGGTTTCTTGGCACCAGTGGCATTTGTTAGTATTTGTAACACCCATTTTTTGTAGCATGATGTTCGTTGGGTAGATGTTGTGTATGAATTTGAAATGTAATAACCTCAGTCGAGTTTCATGCGTGCATTCATAGGCTAAGCTGAAATAATCTTGAGTATTGATCTCTAATTTTCGTCTCCAGAATTGCACCGCGCAAATCTCATGGTTTTTTTGAAGGGCAAATATTTTCCTGATTTGTTTATTAGACAGGGTGGTTACGTTTCCTTCTTCAGTTGCTATATTATACGGAATGTCTTTCTTTAGATTATCATATGCTAGCTGAAGTTTCCACGCGCGTGGTAGTGCATTTATGATTGCGTTGTACTCAAATAACAGGTTTGGCTGAGGACCAATTCTTTCCGAAACTTCTTGGTACGTTAAGAGGTTTCCATTTAGCCATAGGTCTTGCACGACGGAGAAACCCGCTTTGCTCCACTTTATGAAGAACAAGGCATTTCCTTTGTATTTTATATGTTTATTGTTCCAAAGAGGTTCCGTTTTTATGTTGTCTGTCAGTCTATTCTTGTTAAAGGACGCTACTGTTTTTAACACATCTCTCCAGAAGACTGATTGTACCTTTTCTAAGTGTTTGATTTCTTTTGGAGCGACATTACAGTTAAAAGCACAGTGTGCGTTCTCAAAAGGTGCAATATTTTGTTTTGCAAGGATGCTCCATTGTGCTTTTTCTTCTTTGAGGAATTCTACTGCCCATTTTACTAAGTACATTTGTTGTTGGTGTTCAACATTTATCATATTTAGGCCTCCGTGTGCTTTGTCGAGACTCAGAACTCCCCGTTTCACTTTCTCAAATGCTCTTTTATTGTTATATTTTTTCTTCCACAGGAATCTATACAAGAGAGTATTTACATAGTTTATTGTCTTTTCTGGGATTGATGCTACTTGTAGCAGAAGAGTGAATTGTGACAGGAGGAGTGTTTTTGCAAGTATAACCTTGCCAAAGAGTGATGGGTTCCTACGTTCCCATCTTTTAATAGTTCTAATTACTGTTTCTATTCTAGCTTTCCAGTTCTCTTCAATTTCCGAAATTTCTCTGTCTGCTGAAAAATATATGCCCAGAATTCTTATTTTATCAGATTTCATAGGTATGCCATTATAGGTTCCAACTTCTTTTTTCCTTGAACCCAACCATATTCCTTCGGATTTATTTTTATTAAGTTTTAGTCCTGAAAATCTTTCAAATTCGTCGATAGTATTTATGGCTATCTGTATATCTTTTTCATTTCTAACTGTTAGCGTAGTGTCATCTGCAAATTGCTATATTTTGGAAATATTGGGTTGCCCGTTGTCGTTGAAGCTTTGATGCGAGAGTTTGATTCTTTCAATTTCTTTGTTGTTTCGAATTCGGATGGCAAGGATTTCTACAGCTATAACAAAAAGGAGGGGACTGAGTGGACATCCTTGTCTTATTCCTCTTTCAGTTGGGAACCAGTCGGATAGCCAGCCACCATTGCGTATACAACTTTCTGTATTTTTCATTGCAGTTGCAATTAAACTTGCGAATTTTGGACCAAAATTAAAAATGTCAAGTGCCTGTTTTATACAATTCTTTGATATCGTGTCGAAGGCTTTTGAGAAGTCTAATGCGATCAGTGCACCTTGCTGGTCAGTTCTATCTAAATATTTTGTGAGATCATCAAAGAACCTCAAATGAAAAGCAATGTTTCTACCCTTTATAAATCCTATCTGATCTTCGTTGATTATTGTTTTGATTACGTTTTGCAGTCGTATAGCCAAAGCTTTGGAAAATATTTTGTAATCTGTGTTGGTAAGAGTAATAGGTCGGTAGTTTGCTAGATTGTTTCTTTCAAGGTGTTTTCCTTTATGTATTAGTGTTATGATTCCTTTTCTCCTTGAAAAGGATAATTCGCCTTGCTCCAGATTATACAATTGAAAAGTGGTATTTTCAGTCGGTCCCAAAATTGTTTATAGAAAGATGGTGTGAGACCATCGCTTCCAGGTGCAGAATCTTTATTTAGCACATTGAGTGCATGGGTGAGTTCCTCCACAGTAATCTCTTTGTCACAGTCTTCTTTTTGTTCTTGTGTCAGGACTGGAAAATCTTGATCAGATAGGAAATGTTCCCGTATGTCTCCCCCAGTTAACGATTTGTCTTCTTTGTATTGATTATCAAAATATTCTTTTATTTCTCCAAGTATCTTTTCCGGACTGTCTGTTGTCGTTTCATCTATTTGAAGGCAAGATATTGTGTTTGATGTTGCCTTTATTTTTTCTAACTGGAGAAAGTATCTGGTGTTTTTCTCACCATGTTCTATCCATTTGACTCTGGATCTGACCTGTGCTCCTCGAGCTTCTCTCAGTTCCTGTATTTCTATGTCTTTCTTCATTTTGTGTATTTTTGTTTGGATTTCTTTATTGTTTGGGTCTTGTGACAATTGGTGTTCTGCTTCGTTTAGCATTTTTAACTTGTCTGTTTTTGATTTTTAAAAAGAAGACAAGTCATGAGTGCCTTTATTTCCGATCTTTCATTGAAGACAAGATATGGCTACCCTGTCTGTTTCCTATCTTTAAGACAAGATATGATAGAAATAACATGTCTATGTCTGATCTTAAAGATATGAGAAGATGGGAATACCATGTCAATTTCCGAGCTTTAAAACGAGACAGGTTATAAATACATTTATTATCATATAAAGAGAACATACAGAGGACTCAGCAAGACAACTCTTCAAAACAAAAATATTTCAGAACTTCAAGAATATATATATATATATATATATATATATATATATATATATATATATATATATATATACATATACATATATATACATATATATATATATATATATATATATGATGGAGTGTCCCGTCGTACCGACGGATGAGTAGGCAGCCAAGCTTATCTATTGGTGTGTGTCCTCATATGGGAGAAGAGTCCGATTCTGGATGCGCAGCACTTCCTACAGGTGTTGCAAAGGAAAACGTCTCGAAAAGTTGAGCCCTGCTTCCTTCGCTCATGCTTCTCCTTAATGGCCAGCATTCTCTTGTTTTCATACGTCTTTATGCCACAAGAGTACAGCATCCTCCAGCGAGAGCGATCAAGAGCATCAATTTTCCAGGAAGCGATGTCTATGTCACAGGCGTTGAGGTTTGTTTTCAAGGTGTCCTTGAAGCGCTTGCAGGGTCTTCCAAGTTCGCGGTGGTCTTCCTTCAGCTGGCCATGCAAAAGCATCTTCGGGATCCTGCTGTCTGTCATGCGGACAACGTGTCCTGACCAGCGTAGTGGCACTGGATCAGCAGGCTTTCGATGCTGGGCAGGCTGCTCCTCTCTAGGACCTGTCTTGCCACTTTATGCCAAGGATCTTTCTGTAGGTTTTGATTTTGGTGCTGAGCCTGATGCCTTTGTTGTTCCACAGCCTGTTGTTGAGTCTGCCAAAGGCGGAGCTGGTCTTGGCGATGCGCAGCATCGCTTCTGCATGAAAGGCTCTGTTGCTGCATATGGTGCTGTTCAGGAGTGTGTTGAAGTGCTCTGCCCAGTGGGCAAGGATGTCTTTCTTGTCTGTCAGGAAGGTGGTCTGGTCCAAGGCTCGGACAGAGGTTGATCTGTGACTCTCGGCCCATACACAGCTCGGAGACCATCATGGAAAGTCTTCGTGTCGTGAGCATCAGCAGCGGACTGAAGCTCTTCGAACTTTCTCTCCCACCAGGTGTTCTTCATCTCACGCAGCCTCTTCTGTATGAGTTGCTTGGTTTCCAAGTACTGGTTCTTCTTCCTATGACAGTATGTATCGGAAATGTGATGCTGATGCAGTGTGTTCAGGAGCTTGGAGATTCCATTCTCTATATAGCTCAATATAAAGCAGCTGCTTGTATGGTTAGAAAGGTCAGAAAAACTAAGAAAACATTTAATGACTGGTTTGATATGGAATGCAGGCAGCAGAAGAAACGGGTCAGAAGACTCCTTAAGAGATTCCAAAGATGTAATACAGAAACCGTTAAGAATCAGTGGAACGAAGACTATGTTAAGGAGAGGAAGGATTATGTTATGCTAAAACGGACAAAGAAACGAGCGTACGAAGAAGAAATTTTAGAAAAATTAAGAAACTGCGTTCGTGACCCTAAGCTGCTCCGGTCAATAAGACCAGTTAAACGGAAAGCACTGGTTTATAATGACATTAGCTCCAAACAGTGGCATAACCACTTTTCTAACATTTTTTAATACAGCTGATAATAGTTCTGACCACGAAGAAGTAATGACGAAGAAGCGGCAGATGTTGAGGAAGAACCTCTATTCAATGACCCAATTCCAGAACAGGAAATCATAACAAGTATGAAAAATCTGAAATCGGGTAAAAGTGCCACCCAGATCATTATTGTCAGCGAAATGCTAAAAATGCAAACGGTAATGTCATGAAATTCCTAGTGACCCTATTCAACAAATTATTTGAAAGTGGAACACTTCCGCCAGCCTGGGCAAATTCCATCGTTGTGCCTGTACATAAAAAGGGAAACACAAACAACCCGGACAATTACAGAGGAGTAGCCTTGATAAATACAGTAATTATTAGTAAAGTGTATACACACATCTGAAAAAAAAATGAACAGAATTGGGAGAAAAAAAACATAGAGGAACAGGCGGGCTTTAGAACAGGTTATAGTACTGTCGACCATAATTATATTTACTTTATACGCTTCAGTCCAAAAGCATCTTTTACATAAGACTAAAATATACGTATCATTCGTAGATTTCAAAAAAGCATTTGACTGTGTTAACAGAAACATCCTGTGGAGTACTCTAAGAAAAAGCGGGGTACATGGAAAGTTTTACATGGCTGTTAAAAGTATTTACGATTCTGTGGTTGTATGTGTTCGTGACAAAGGTATTTATTCATACTGTTTTCAGTGTCCACGAGGGGTTAAACAAGTTGTATGCTAAGCCCACCGCTGTTTTCCTTTTTCATAAATGAATTGGCAGTAGAGTTATCAAAGAAGGGTAGACATGGAATACAAATGATAATTGCAAGATATATATCTGAGGTAATAAATTTACGGAAAACGTCCATCATCGGTCCAAATACTTGTTAATCAATTGAGAATTAGTATGGGTTCTATGAGGAAAAGAAAAGCGTAAATAAAAAGGAAGGGCAACATTTGAATGGTCAATCTCGACATTGTAATTATACGATGTGTTCGTACTGATATGATGGGTTTTGATGTTGAGGTATAAATGATTATTTGATGATTTATATGTACGTTAGTGTGTGTTTTTATTGATATGATTTGTGTTGATGTTACTAGGGGTAAATATGATTCATATGTACTTTGTTTTCTGTGTATTGTCCAAACCTTGGGGACGACGGACTGAACAAAAGGCACAGTGCCCCCCCCCCCCCCCCCCCCCCCCCCCCCGCTCCCCCCCTCTCCCCCGCTCCCCCCTTATCTAGGGTTGTTTTTACAACAAAAACGAGTATAAACAAAGGAGTAGGGATTTTAGCAGCAAAAGACAAACATGCATCCATTGACTGTATAAAATATATAACGAAGCTGAATGATATTTCCAAAGGATGTTTTTTCAAAATATTCGATGCTCAGGTACAACCCATTCTTTTGTACGCTTCTGAGATGTGGAGTCTTAACAGACTTGATAATATTGAGAAAGTTCATTCCTTTGCATGTAAACGTTTTTTGAACATAACACTTAGAGTACCTAACAAGTTTGCATACGGCGAATTAGGACGTTATCCACTGTATATAAATAGTGCAACAAGGTGTATCAAGTACTGGTTAAGGTTCCTGAATAAGAATGTGCACCGATTACCCAGACAGGCATATTTGATGTTGTTTAACTTAGACGAAAGGGGAAAAAAATGCTGGGTGTCTTTAGTAAAAAAAATACTTTATTTAGACTTGGGTTTGGATATGTCTGGTTGCAACAAGGCGTTGGTTGTGAGCAAACATTT
The DNA here is from genome assembly GCF_041734735.1 of Babylonia areolata. NCBI lineage: Eukaryota > Metazoa > Mollusca > Gastropoda > Neogastropoda > Buccinidae > Babylonia > Babylonia areolata. The sequence goes on from NC_134908.1 coordinate 4,807,710, forward strand.
TTGTCATTATTTAAGCAAAGAATGAAAGATATATTTATGCAGGAGTGGGACGAGTCAGTAATGTCTAAAGATATATATCATAACTACAGACTGTTTAAAACTGGTTTTCATTGTGAGCAATATTTCGATTATGTGGATAAAAAGTGTTTTAGGGACTGTTTAGTAAAATTACGGCTTGGTTTGCTCCCAATAAATGGATCATTTTTTAGAAGAACATTCAAATGTAATTCAAATTACGCATGTAAACGTTGTAATGTAATCGAAGATGAAAACCATTTTATAAACAATTGTGTCCTTTACAATAACCTGCGGCAAAAAACATCTGAACTCTGAAGGTCAATCGTATGTTCACTTGATGAAGAATGGTTCTGTTTACAGTATTCGTAAATTATGCATTTATATATTTAATGCCCTGAAGATACGACAGGAATTCTGTGACAACAATGATGAAAGTTAGAGTTAATTTACTATGCACGAGAAGCACTTTTGTTCTACAGGTTAAGTTAGTACGTATTTTACATTTTGTTGTGGCTGAGTGATCACCATATTGTGTACTTTTGACCTCTTTCTAGGGGCCGGAGGCCTGGAGATTAAAGTTTTGTTCTTGTTCTTGCTCTTGTTCTCTCTCGCTGTGTCTCACTCGCTTTCACGTACACACACACACACACACACACCACACACACACACACACACACACACACACACACACACACACACACACACACCACACACCACACACACACACACCACACACCACACACACACACACACACACACACACACACACACACACCACACACACCACACACACACCACACACACACACCACACACACACACACACACACACACACACACACACACACACACCACACAACACACACACATACACACACACAAAGTTTTGACTTCAATACATGGTCACGAAAATAACCAAACTACAATGGACAGTGTCACCTTCAAGTCTCACCAGAACGGGCAGTGTACATGTCTTTTCCGAGTCAATCTCAGTGTTGTGTGGACTGGCACACTGCCTCCTGTTTGTGTGCGCTGATATAATCACACATCAGTGGAGTGTGAACAGCATATACATGAATACCTGGGCTGGTCCACTGAACATCAGTGACATGTGTCCAGGTGTAGAGCACTTTCTAAACCAAAGCAACACAAACATCATGGTGTTGCAGGTCAATGCGTCAGATTGTAAATGGAAGTTACCACAACACACAACACAACAGGGAGTGGTGTACGGGGTGTGTGGTGATTTCAACACGTTCTGTAAACTGCATGTAAAGGCGCCACAAGGTATGAAGGTACGTGCTTTTATAGAAAGACGAGTGTACTGGTGTGATTCTAAGCACAGAACAACTACAATATACGTGCCATTCCATTCAGAGTATTCTTTGTTATGCAATCGTCATACCCTTGGGCAAATGTTTGTTGAATCACATTTTGGAAACAGCATAGTGATCACAAACGTCAACAGTTCGATGGGACAAGTTTCTTTTGAAGCAATTAACGATCACCAATTTATTGTAGAATATATACTTGAATATTCCGGCTATTTATCAACACCATACGTAAACGTTTTATATGCAGACATGGATTTTAGTGTGGAATGGAGAGTACCCTCTGGATGGATCATGATGAGTATTCAACAGATATGGAAAGTTGAGAGGTGTGCTGGTCATTCCGATAAACGTTACTGGATAAAACTGTGTTTAAAGCCAAATACAACTCACCAAAGTGTTGAACGTATTTGCTGTTTCGATCTACTATCAGCACGAATCATTCACACATCATACCTAAAGATCCTCCTTCACTACTGGCAAGACTGGCATCCTGGTCTGAAAATATATCTGTCTATGGTGTCTGTTGATAATCAACCTGTAAAGTTAACAAACGGCCTTTACAACTGTTCTGTAAACTACTACACTGACTTCCAACGTCATCTGGACTGCAATCTGAAGTCAGAGTGTGAAGATGGACGGGATGAAACAGAACACTGCCCCTTCAGCAGTCCTGACTGCCAGGGGTTGGTGGCTTCACGTAACAAGTGTTACATGTTAGTCTCCATGGACACACACATTCTTGCCCTGTTGTCCCATTATGAGTGTTTGAAAATACGTGGAAGATTAGCTTCAGCAAAATCCAGAAAGGAACAGGTGAATTTTCAACATCTCTTTAAACAATTCAATAAATTTGAAGCACCTATAGGTTTAATGTGTGGTTGGGACTCTGTGCCGTATGCATATAGAAAGTTTTGTAAATGGTCTGACAACACTGTGGTGTACACCATGACTCACTTCAGTTCAGAGACTCCGTACCTGCCCTCAGCAGGTGCTGGTCAAGTTGTACTGTACAACATGCTGTTAAGTTTCAAGTACTCCTTTTATATAAACTACGCAACAATGCTGATAATTTGTGAAGTACTGTTGAGTAATGATCCATACTCACAAGTGCCACTGGCTCATTTACTCTTACCAGAAGCTACTTTTAGACGTACAAAACAGTCGTTATCAATTTCCACAGACAATCAAATTACACATGTGTTTTTTTCACATTATTCAAGAAGTCTGTGTATGAAAACAATGCATGCACCACCTTGTATACACATGAACATTACGAATGCAAAGCATACTGACATGTTTGTGATGGGAAGGAAAACCACATACATGTACACCATGTTTAGTTGTGATGATGGTATCACAAATGTGCATCACACTCTTGTGTGTGACTTCAGACAGGACTGTCCAGATAGTACCGATGAGTCATTTTGTGAACACCCTTCATGCACTGGTTTTCTCTGTTCTAACAGTCAATGTGTATCGCCCAGTCAACGTTGCAACCAATACGCAGATTGTGTGGACGATTCTGATGAGGTTGGGTGTCCTGATGACTCCAGCTTCCTGGCTGATGTCAAAGAGAAAGACATGAAGCACAGGTTTTATGTGAATCTGGATGGGACAGGTTACTTCACTCAACAGGTGGTGACAGCTGATGACTCTTGTCCTCACAGTCATTATCGCTGCACAGCTGAGTGGTTGTACTGTCTGCCTGTCTACACCCGGTGTAACGGATTTTCTGACTGTGTGTATGGAGAAGACGAACAAGACTGTGAGACAGCAACGTGCCCTGGTTTCTACCAGTGTCAACGGTCCAGAGTTTGTGTGCATGGAGATCATCTGTGTGATGGCTGGGATCAGTGTCCACAGCAGGATGATGAACTCTTGTGTGACAGGATCTGTCCTGAAGGTTGTCTATGTCAAGGTTATGTTTTCCTGTGTAACAAACCATTTCCTCCAGATCTGTATCTTCACTTACGATATGTAGACGCAAAAGGTTCAAATATGTCAATGGATTACTTCAATGAAAACAAATATCTTGTTCGATTGACGCTGTCCAAGTGCTCCCTTCATAATATTTCAATCACAAAGCTTGCAAACCTGAAATATTTAGATCTTGCCAATAACAACCTAAGAACCTTCGATATGACAGTTTTTCTTGAGCTTCGAAACTTAAGAGTTCTTCACTTACAAAACAATCCTTTTCGAACAATGAACGGTCAAGCAAAAAAGGACGTCCATTATGAATTGACACGAGTGGATGTATCAAAAACATATCTGAATATCTTTTTCAATAACTTATCCTTTCATTTGCCTGATGTGCAGTTTTTGAATGTGTCATTCTGTGCTATTGAAACTATCGGACCAGTGGGTTTTAAAAATATGCCACATCTCAAAGAGCTGGATATAAAGGGGAATAGAGTTACTGACTTCCCTTCAGATCTGTTTTCATCCTGTGATCAGCTGGATCATATCTTTTCATCAAACTACAGAATTTGCTGTATGGATTTATTTCCCAAGCACTCTGGTCACATTAAGTGTTTTGCACCACACACTATACTCCCTTCGTGTACAGCACTGCTACCAACTGAACTGTACAGAATTTTCTTCTGGTTGATTGGCGTTTCTGCCATGATAGGCAATATTGTGTGTTTGATGATTTCACACACTGTGAAAAAAATTATTGGAAGCAGTTCCATCAGTGCTGTTGTCCATCTTCAGTTTGCTGATATGTGTATGGGAAGTCACGTCAGCATTATCGTGACAGCAGACAATATATTTTACGGAAGGTACATCCAGATTGAAAAGGCATGGACAAATGGTATAATCTGCAAGCTGGCTGGGTTTCTTTTCTCTCTGTCAAGTACAGTTTCAGAACTGGTTATCTGGTTAATAACTTTGTATCACATTTCTGTACTTTGTTTCCCGAAAGGTGGAAAGAGATTACGTTTTCCATCTACAAGCTGTGTGTGGATTGTTGGTCTTTTGTTGGCAACAATTCCATTTCTTCCCGGACTATCTCACTGGGGCCTCCAGGGTCAGTCTGGTCTCTGTCGTCTGGCTTTATCTGATCGCTATCACTCTGGACATTACTTCAGATGGTTCACAGTTATTGTGACAGTCAATTTTATTTTATGTGTGATGATTGTAGCTGGCCAAACTGTCATCTATAAAGAAACACCAAAGTACAGAACAACTCTCAATCCAGCAGAGACACCATTGCATTCTTCAGTGCATGTTATGAGAAAAGTGGCTGTTACAGATGCTGCTTCCTGGCTGGCGTTCGGACTGGTGACGATGATGAGTTCTCATGGTGTTGCTGGTTTCGATACGATCCATGACACCATGGCTGTGTTCGTGTTGCCTTTCAACTCTGCTCTCAACCCACTTCTCTACATGTGGGCAGTCAACTCACAATGGCGACATCAGCAGCAAGAAGAGAAATTGATTCAGGTGTTAAAAGCAAGGCTTGCCCAAACAAGAAATAAAAAATGATTTTTGTTTTTGCAATGCATATATTGAGAGAGAGAAATAGAGAGAGAGAGATCGAGAGAGAGAGAGAGACAGACAGAGAGAGACAGACACAGAGAGAGACAGACAGAGAGAGAGAGAGAGAGAGAGAGAGACTCAATCAGACTGAGACTCAAACTCAGAATCACTTTTTTTATTCACTTCTTTTATTCACCGCATGTACAAAGGGGACAAAGGAAGAGAGACAGGCAGACAGACAGATAGACAGACAGAGACAGAGAGATACACACACGATGAGCAGTACCTTTATGAGGTCTATCCAAAGAATTAATACATTACTCTGATTCATTTCATTACCATGTTGATTACTGTATATCTGTGCAATATGATGTCGACATCTGAAACGTGTTACTCGGTATGAGCGCGATCTTTCGGACTTTTAGACGTTTGAATGAGATCGGTAGTTTCCCGCTTTTGTTTCCAATATTCAGGGACCTCTTTTAAGCGAAATAGTTTTGATACACTTACATTTCTAGTGCTTACTCAAGAGGTGTGTGCCATCACGCCAGATTAGATGACAAACCTTTTAGTCTGGCTCGTCTGTGTGTGGAAACCAATGGCTCCTGGTGAAGATTTCAGAATTGTGATGGATACATATTGATACATTATATTAAATTATAAACACAAGCAGTTGTCTGTCTGTGTGACATGTTCTGTTCTTGACACTGAGATATGTGTTTGTACAACGTTGTTAAAGCATTTTGACTGTGGTATTAAACACAAAATGTCCGAGAATTCGATTTCTTTTTCACTTCGTGGAGGGAGGGGGGAGCAGGGAGAGACAGTGAGAGAGACAGAGAGAGTGAGACAGATTGACAGACTGACACAAGAAAAGAGAGAAAGAAGATAGAGAGGGAGAGAGAGACTGGGTCACTCAGATCCCTGCTGCCTCTGGCTGACCCGCGTCATTCCCCCGATGACGTCACCTGGCCGCTACGAGGGAAGTCCCCGTCTCCACCCCCGCTGCCACTGTCACGCTGACGCTGACCCAGAGTTGGACAGTGTCCAAGGGGTGAGGAGGGGGCAGAGACAGTCCCGCTGACACCTGTTGTACCGCCCTGCTCCGTGTCCACTGCCACCCCTCTGACCACCTCACTGTCAACGCCACGTGATTCCTCACGTTGATCGGCGGAGACAACCATCTCCGCCCCCACTTGGTTCGGAGCTAGAGCACTGTGTACTGGTGAACTGACAGACACGTCATGTGTTACTACTACACACTCTGCACGCCCACCCCTTACAACTTGTGCATAGGTTCGACTGTCAGGGAGCCTAGGCCCGATCACTAGCTGACCTTTCTGGAAATACGCCCTCTTTCCCTCTCGCCTTGCCTCGTCAACAATATGGGCCTGTGCGTTGGTGAGATCATTTGCAATCCTTACCACTCTTTCCTGCAGCCTCCGTAGTGAGAACACGGCGTGCTCCACGCAGTATGCAGAGAGGAGCAGTGGCACGTGCAGTGCAAGCTGACATACACTGTCAATGACACGCACCTCTCTCTCAGCACATGACATTGTTCCCTTTCTGTTTGACAGTCCTGTCAAATATGTACCATCGGGTGACATCAGCTTGTACACATTCCAACAAAAAGTGTTAAACAGCGACAAGACCATGCCACACAGTACAAAAGCAATGCAAACATCAGTCGATGTCAAATGTGTCTCAGTGTCCATGTCATCTCTCACCTGCAAATGTTCACGTGTTCCCCTACTTGACCCAGACTGTAACCGTCCACAGAAGATACCGATAGCAGCCTTCCACCTGCCTAAATCCACCATTTTCAAACACTTTACCTTTCCACAGAACCCTACTGATCCACAGCACATCAAACAAGTTCCGTTCAGTTCAGCACAACTCCTCACAACATAAAATTCGCTGCGTGCATTCATACGGGCTTCTAGCCTGCCGTCGTCTCAGAGAGAGAGAGAGAGAGAGATGGACAGAGAGAGAGAGAGAGAGAGAGACTGACAGACAAGAGAAGGAGAGAAAGAAGAGGGAGAGACAGAGAGAGGGTGAGACAGAGACACAGAGAGAGAGAGAGAGAGAGAGAGAGAGAGAGAATGCATGATGATGATGTGAAGAGTCACTTCAGTTTGTGTATTAACTTTCGATTAGTTGTGAATGGGATTCCAGCCATTTACGAAGTTCAGTTTCATTAGCTTTCCTTCTCTTTTCAGCCAAAGTGTTGAGCGTGTACATGAAAGGATTCACAGCAGAGTTCAATGGTAAAACGAATACAGCCAGGGCCACATTCACTTCTGCAGGAATGGCAATTCCTGCCAAAGCCAGCGTCCCACACAAACCGATGGGAAACCAGCACATAAAATCAGTTACTGCAATCGTAATCAGTCGCCGAGCTATGGTCATGTCCTGTGATACTTTGGTAGAAGCAGTCTTCAAAGTATTGTCCTGTACTGTCCAATAAATAAATGCCTGACCAGCACAGATAAATAAAAAGAGAATCAAGTTAAGGTAAATCAGAATACCAATAGAATACAGTTTTCCTTTGAAATCTCGTCTTGTAACAGGTAAAGGAATACAAATACCTGTCTGGCTATAGAACTCCCAGTGTGATGTGACTGGAAGTAATGGTACCAAGGCTACAAACCAGCCAACCAGCCAAGTACACATACATGCCACTGATGCTGATGTTCTGCCAAACCTCTTGGCGCTAAAAGGAAAGCGAAGGACAATAAAACGATCCAGTGTAATAAGCCAGATACTAAAGGCAGATACCTCACTAGACAACAGAGACAAAAAGCCAGCTGCCTTACAGTTCGCACTGTTTTTCCATGTATCATCATTGTGGAGGTATTGTCCACGGAACCGTTCATCAGCCACTCCAATGATAGCAATGTAGACACCCATCAGAAAATCAGCCATGGTTAGGCTAACGACAAACACACTGAATCCACTAGAAGACGTCATACTCTTCATAACCATACGAGCACAACAACAAAAGACATTACCAGTCAGAGACAGACAGGCGACCAACCACAGAAACCCACGGTATGCCCACGACTGCAACAGATCTCTACAAGAAGAAATTTCATCTTTGGGGGCAATGCAAGCTGATTCAGCATCGTCAAAGGTGTAGGGAAGTATTTCACTGCAGCAAAGTCTATAGTTTTGTGTAGATATAAAGCGTAGTTTAGAAACAGCTTTAAATATGTCAGGCGGAAATATTTTAACAGGGCTACCATCCATGTAGAGCTCAGTTAACTGTGGTGTGAACTGAAATCCATCTGAACTGACTGTGTGAATGGAAGTGAACGTTAAATTCAGTTTCTGTATGTGACGAAACAGTGACAGGACTTTAGAGTCAAACACTGTCAGCATGGTGTGGGACAGATCCAGCTCTGTGAGTGCACTGTGCTGGTTAACAGGTGAGAGACCAGTGTGGAGTGAGGTAAGGGGATTGCTGGAAAGAGAGAGTGCCTGGAGGTTGTGTAACCCAAAAAGAAAAGTCAGGTTGACATACTGGAGTTTGTTGCTACTGAGGTCAAGGAACCTCATATTTACCAAGTGTGTTAGATGAATGTGGGTTACCGAACAGTGTGCAAAAACCACGGCAATAAGGAGGGTATTGTGACTCACATCAGTCAGTGTCATACCTGAACCCGTTGCATCCAGGTAGCGGAGCTGAGGAAAGAGAGCTGCAGAGAAAGGCTGAGGACACAGAAATGAGTGACCTTGACAAAGACAGTTCACAGGACAGGTAACGTCACATGCTGATTCATCATCATTCATTGGGCAGTGAGGCCAGCCATCACACATGTGGTCACTATGTAAACATATTGTTGAAAGTCTACACCGAAAAAGTCCAGGACATTTCAGTTGTTCACATCCCTCTTCATCCTCGTGGTTACTGCAGTCGTACATCCCATTGCACCGTGTGTAGACAGGCAGGCAGTTATTGACTTCACCAGGACAGCGATAGTGACTGTCGGGACAGGACTCACTGGTATTCATTGAAATGGAGATGAAGTGTCTGATGCCGTCAAAGTCAACAACAGCTGGGTGTGGACTGAATTGTCTTCGGAAGTCTGTGAGTCTAGATGCACGACAGTTCTGTTCATCTGACTCATCCAGACAGTGGAACACTCGATCGCAAACCTTGTCAAAGGATACACACTGACTGTTGGCGCATCTGAATGCACTGATACAAGCAGGGTATTCACAAAAGGATTCATCACTCTTATCCTTGCAGTCATTTATAAATTCACATACCAGAGTGTATGATATCATTGTGGAATCATGTTCACACACAAATAAGCGGTCTTCAGAAAGCTGACGATCTGTTGAGTCAGATGCTTTAACCTGAGGTAATTCACCAGAAAAAGTGCAAAGCGTTGTGTATTCTTCGCCACACACTGTATGCTGGTTAGAATCACACAGATAAAAAGAATGAGTCAACTGTCCATCAGGGCATACATGCCACTGTCCCAAAACGTTTATGCTGGTCAAAAAAATTACCTGTGTGTTATAAAGATCTATCTGTGTCTTGGCTCGTGTAAATTCACAAAATGCCCCCTTTTCAAATATGATGGGAGCCATATCACAATCAGAAAGCGTAAAACAAGAATCTTCGCGATGTAAACATACAGGTTTTGGTATTGCAGGAAACACATTACCATCACATATATCAATGCGATGGTGAACGACTGTTCCATCTTTGTGAATCACAGAGTGTGCATAGATGTTTACCACTGACCTGCTTCCCATGGACAAACCTGTCAACCAGAACATGTTTGAAAGAATCTTACTTGTTTTTGTCCCGTTGTGAATATTATACCAGTCAAAAACGCACTTCGGCATACCCAGCCAGCCTCCAATGGATCTGCAGTAATCATCAGCAAACTCGTCCCTTTTCGTTTTTTCACTCACAGTTCCACGCAGGCTGTCAACAATTTTATAACATCGGTCACAGATCGATAAAAGTCCATTGCAATGATCGTCATTGTAGGGACAGGGGCGTGTTTCATTCTGTCCATCTTCACACTCTGTTTTAACATTACATAACACATCATGACAGAAGCTTACATGATTCTTTATTCACCAGTTCCATAGACAATGACGTGGCTTATGAGACACTTCGTCATTATCAAAAGAGAGAATGAACATAGACTTACAACTCCTTTTTTTTGGTGTAAACCTACAGCAAAGGGTGATCCTTAGTTTAGCAACAGATGCCTTCTGTCCATTGTGGTCTGGACCCTGAACTCGTCATTCTGTGTTGTATTGTACTGTATTGTATTGTGTTGTGCTGTGTTGTATTCTTTTGTATTGTATTCTATTGTGGTTATATAGCTCAGGTCAGGGGCATAGCCCTTGCTACTGGTACCATGTAACCCAGTACTACCTGCCCCATGTGAAGTCACCCAACGACGGACCAGGTGGAGAAGGAACCCTTTCCCAACGGCTGCAAAGGCGGAAGAGAATAACCAAAGCGCAGGGCGAGCTCTTGTCCTTGGCTGGAAGTCCTCCTAGGAGACTGAACTCTGAAGAAAAAACCTGCACCTGCCGAGGCCGTCCTACACGTGGCAGTATCTGCACCTGTGGGACTGTGAGCGTCGGTAGGCGAGAGAGTGGGGAAGGGACTGCACAACTCCTCTTCACTAAAAAAAAATAAGTCACCTGTGCTGGTCAGACAGCCAGGCTAATGTCGGAACGTCGAGCTAGCCCATCAACACCCAGCTTTCCCAAACCCTGTGGCGATGGAGAAGTGGTAACGGGGACAGGCAGAGGATGCTGCTGGCAGTTCCTAGTCACGACTCTGCATGCAGGTGGCTGTGGGGTGATGGTCGTCCGCTGTAGACTGGGGCAGATGCGGCGCCCGTATCCTCCCACAGTGTCAGAGCAGCCCTTTTTAGGGACAGCACTGCTCTCCCACATGGGGAAGGGGAGATAAAAGGATCCCTAAACAAAGCCTGCCTCACCTAGTACCTAGTAGGAAACTGCACCTACTTGGACATCCAACACTAGCGGTCGAAAACAACAGAAGAAAAGAAACAGGAGTCATGCCCTGATTCTGGGTGCCTGGAATGTTCGCACCCTTTTAGACAGAGATGACAGACCAGAAAGGCACACAGCGCTCATTGCTAGAATGCTTGATTGCTACCACGTGGACATAACAGCCCTGAGCGAAACCAGGTTTGCGGGTGAAACCCAGCTGGAGGAAGTTGGAGGGGGCTACACTTTCTACTGCATTAGGGAGCCAGATGGCACCCCAAGAAATTCAGGCGTGGGCTTTCCCATACGAACTAAACTTGCACGACAGCTTGACAGCCTTCCACGTGGGATAAACGATAGGCTGATGACCCTGCGTCTGAAGCTGTCCGAGGATCACTTCTCCACAGTCATCAGCTGCTATGCCCCGACGATGACCAACCCTGATGACGTCAAAGAATCTTTCTATGACTATGCGATTGCCTGGCAGAGGGACAGATGTGATGTTTCCATTACACGCTGCATGAGAGGAGCAGTCTGATGGTCGAACTATTGCCTGGTGCGCAGCAAGATGAACATCAGACTTGCATGCAAGCTCCAACCAGCAAGGTAGAAACCCCCAAAGAAGCTGAACACCTACCGCCTCCCTATCACCAAGGACGTGCTGCAGCAGCAAATCCAAGCAGCTCTCCAAGAAATTCCTGCATCGACCGATGTAGAAGAGGTATGGAGCACCTTTAGAGAGGCTGTGAACACAGCAGCAGCTGACACACTCGGCTTTGTACAGAGGAGCCTTAAAGACTGGTTTGACGAGAACGACTCTGGAATCTCCAAGCTCCTGGACACACTGCATATACGGCATCAGGATCACATTTCCGATAACGACTGCCAGAGGAAGAAGGACCAGTTCTTGCAAACCAGGCAACTCTTCAGAGAAAGATTTGTGAACGCCTCATCACTTTCTGGATTATGCCCCAAACTGCCATAAAAATAACAAAATCAGTCGGAATTCACAGTTAAAAATAATAAACCACGAGAGTTAATACCCTTGATGAAACGTAAAAATTTCCAGCCTTGACTTTTCTCAAGATTAAGTCCTTTTCCCTTCAAACGACGTTTAGAAATACTTGAACACTCAATTTTCATATCAACTTTAAAAATATAAAACTAGAATGAATATAAAAGATAAATTGAATGGACCGTGTCATACATTCCCGGCGGGTGTAACTAAACTTGTACATCTATCTGGATCCAGAGAAAACGGCTAAATGTTGCAGTGTGATTGCGGCGATAGCCACGTCTCCTTTACCGCGGACTTAAAAAGAATTCTTAATTGCCCTTAAAGATTTTTTGAATGCCCAAGATACACCAGAATAATATGATTTAAACAGCGTTCTCACTGCGAATACCGCAGTCAATTTATCGCCCTTAAAAAAGCATGTTTAAATGTTAAATTTTTGAACGTCAGTTAAGGCGCCACGATAGTGTATTGAGTAAGACAGTTTCTCCTCACCTGAACAAGTGGGGTTCGAATCTGCCTTCGGGGCTTTTTTTTTTTTTCTTTCTTTCTTTCTTTTTTCTTTTTTTTCTTTTTTTTTTTTAACTCGAAGCTTTATAATAACAAATACAGAACACATTTTAATTATTAGATGTATTTTCTAAAGTGTATCACAAGTGAGTCTTGAGGGCTTTGCCTCTCTTCTCTATCTGCGTTCCACGCTAGTTCGTGCATTAAAATCACAACACAATATAGCAATTTCTGTCAATGTATCTTCGTTCCACGCTAGTTCGTTAATTAAAATCACAACACAATATAACAATTTCGGTCAATGTATCTTCGTTCCACGTTAGTTCGTGCATAAAAACCACAACACGCTGTATAATACTTCTGTCAATGTTTTTTTGTTTTTGTTTTTTGTTGTTTTTCCACGCTATCCTCTATCTTGTCCTATATGCTCATGCTGTTGTCTCTTCCAAATGACGTCCAAATCTTTGTGAAGGAATACAAAATTATGTGTTTTCTTAGATGTTCGCTGTGTGTGTGTGTGTGTGTGTGTGTGTGTGTGTGTGTGCGCGCGCGCGCGCGCGTGTCTGTGTATGTATGTGAGTATGTGTGTGTGTGTGTGCACGTGTGTGTATGTGTGTGTGTATGTGTGTGTGTGTCCGTACGTATATGTGTGCAAGGGTGGATATGTGTGAGTGTTTGTATGTGTATGTGTGTGTGTGTTTGTGTGTGTGTATGTGTGTGTGAGTTAGTTTGTGGATACGATATTACTTGTGTGATGTATGTAAAGTAGCAGTTTGACACGTTCGGTTAGAGGCCAATGACAAACAGATAGAGCGAAAGTTGATTTATTTATTACTCTGCCCTGATAAAAAATTCACCGCCCCCTCCCTCCAGTCACGTACTTTCACACCCTGGAATGAGTCATAAAGACACCTCCCAGAGATTGTTCGTCGTTATTCTTCGCAGCGCTACTGACTGAGACAGAGAGTGGTGTGATGAAAACAGTGTCAGTCTTGTTTTTCTCTCAGTCGCTCGGGACGAAGGCGTCTTGTTCTCACGTTCACTGGTGTCTGTTTCCAATATGATAGGAATTACTTGTTCTCTATCTTTAAGATACTACAAGAAGAGAATGACTTATCTGTTTCTGATAAGATAAGAAATGAATACTTTGTTTCAGATCTTTAAAACAATTTCTTTAAGACATGAATAACTTTCCGATTTTTAAAAGAAGACAAGTCATGGGTGCCTTTATTTCCGATCTTTCAAAGAAGACAAGATATGGCTACCTTGTATGTTTCTGATCTTTAAAGCTAGACAAGATACGAATACCTCTGTCTGTTTCCTATCTTTAAGACAAGATATGATAGGAATAACATGTCTGTGTCCAATCTTAAAGATATGAAAAAATGGGAATACCATCTACATTTATTTTCACATAAACAGAATATACAGAGGATTTAGCAACACAATACCTCAAAACAAATACATATCAAAACTTCAAGAATATATAAACAGGTAAGTGGCAATATGATGACACAATTCTATGTGTTGGATTCTGAGAGATGAATGTAAACTTATTACTTTTTACAAGTAGATGGGTCTTTCGTCTCACATCCTGACGTGACTCAGAGGTACAGTGTAAACGTTTGTTATGTAATTATCAATATATGTGTCCACTCAATTACAATGTATTAAAGATAGGTTCTTAGCGAGAATAGTGTTACTATTAAAGACACACTCATAATGAAGATACCTTTTTTTCAGGCTACAAAGGGTGCAGATCAGACGTATGTTACGAGTTTTTTTGTGTGTGTGTTTTTTTTTTTATCCAAAGATGACAGACTGCCCAACAGTTGTTATACATGTACAGAATAAGTATGTGCTGAATCGCGACGGCACAACGGCTTCTACTCTGAGTCCGAGTCTGAATCTGAGTCTCTCAATGTCTCTGTCTCTGTCTGTCTCTCTCTCTCTCTCTCTCTGTGCTCTGTCTGTCGCTCTCTCTGTGTGTCTCATTCGGTCAGAAACAATCAGTAAACTGCGAAGTTCGTGCATTAAAATCACCACACAATATAACTTTTTCTGTCAATGTATCTTCGTTCCACGCAAGTTCGTGCATTAAAATCACAACACAATGTAACATTTTCTGTCAATGTATCTTCGTTCCACGCACGTTCGTGCATTAAAATCACAACACAATGTAACATCTTCTGTCTTTTATTGTTTGATTGTTTTTTGTTTGTTGTCATTTTTTATTGTTCCACACTATCCTCTATCTTGTCCCATATGCTCATGCATCTTCCAAATAACGTCCATCTGTTTCTGAAGGAATACAAATATTTCAGCTTTACGTGTCACTGTCGTTCCTTCTCCAAGGTATCATTAAATCATACAAGAACAAGAGAGGCAAGGCCTTCAAGACTCACTTGTGATACACTTTTTAAAAAATCTAATCGTTAAAATGTGTTTTGTATTTGTTATTATAAAGCTTCGGGTTTAAGAAAAAGAAAAAAAAGTCCTAACGGCAGATTCGAACTCCGTGTGTTCGGGTGAGAAGAAACTGTCTTACCCATTACACTATCGTGGCTCCTTAACAGACGTTCAAAAATATAACATGTAAACATGTTTTTTTTTAAGGGTGATAAATCGATTGCAGTATTCGCAGTGAGAACGCTGTTTAAATCATAATATTCTGGTGAATCTTGGGCATTCAAAAATTCTTTTTAAGTCCGCGGTAAAGGAGACATGGCTATCGCCGCAATCACACTGTAACATTTAGCCGTTTTCTCTGGATCCAGATAGATGCACAAGTCTCAGTTAGTTACACCCGGTTGACACAGTCGATTCAATTTCTCTTTTATGTTCATTCTAGTTTTAAAGTTGATATGAAAATTGAGTATTCTGTTAAACTACTAACACGTAGAGCCAAGTACAAGTACTTCTAAACACCTTATGAAGTGAAAAGGACTTCATTTTGAGAAAAGTCAAGACTGGAAATTTTTACGTTTCATCAATTCAAGGGTATTAACTCGCATGGTTTATTATTTTTAACTGTGAATTCCGACTGATTCTGTGGATATTTTTATGGCAGTTTGGGGCATAATCCAGTAAGTGATGAGGCATTCACAAATCTTTCTTTGAATAAATATTTAACGGTCTCCTTCTCCAACTTTCCATCACATGTTAACGTGTATTGTCGATTGAATAATTATAGGATTGAACGGGCAGGTCAACAACTTGAAAAAAAATGGCGTCGTTCGCGTTCGCGAAGAATATGAGCACGCGCTTTGAATGTGTATAAATATGTGTACGCAATTGATTTTTGCCCATGACCTTCAGTGCTCAGCCAATAGATCTATAAAGTCAACTCGTCGTATTGATTTTTAGTATTTTCCGAAAAAGACCACTTGGGCAAATGAACATAGCGAAAGCCCTGTACACTGAGAGTAAAACACACAAGCTTTTTATGTATTGAGTATAATTTCAAAATGTAATGTTTAAGATGAGAAAGATCAGTTTAAAGCAAATTAAGTCCCTTAGTATTAATTACAGATTAATTTCCCTTTTTTACTACCTGCACGAAAACGTTTGCAAAATAAATATAACTTCCATGCTTGGCAAAAGAAGTTCTTGTTTGAACAAAAAATGATAACAATGACTGCTCTTGTTGTTGTGTCAGAATATCAGATCAAAGTGCCAAGTTTCGAGAAAAAAAAATATAAATATAACAGTAAATGCAGTTTGCATATAATTTGGCTTTTTTTTTTATTTTTTGTGCCCATCCCAGAGGTGCAATATTGTTTTAAACAAGATGACTGGAAAGAACTGAATTTGACAAAGTATTTGCAGAGAAAATGGCAATGTTAAAGTTTACCACACACACACACACACACACACACACACAACCGAACACCGGGTTAAACCATAGACTCACTTTGTTTACACAAGTGAGTCAAAAATGTTGCTACATTGTACAATTTTGATGTATTTTCTGAGGTGTTCTGTGTGTGTGTGTGTGTGTGTGTGTGTGTGTGTATGTGCGTACGTATATATATGTGTGTAGATAAGTGTGAGTGTTTGTACGCGCGCGCGTGCGTGCGTGTGTGTGTGTGTGTGTGTGTGTGTGTGTGTGTGCGCGCGTTTATGTGTGTGTGTGTGTATTTGTGTGTGTATGTGTGTGTGAGTTTGTGGATAAGATATTACTTGCGTGGTGTATGTAAAATAACACACTCTCTCTCTCTCTCTCTCTCTCTCTCTCTCTCTCTCTCTCTCTCTCTCTCACTTTTCTGTCAGATACAGAATATGTAACGACAGTGATCTGACCTTTCCACTATGTAAAGAATCACAAGAATATGAGATACACTTTGTTCTTTGCTGTCCAGGTTTAAGGAACATTGGAGAGGAGTTTATTCAGCCTAAATAATATAGTAAACCTACGTTGTTTAAATTGAACTTATTGATGTCATCTACTTCCCCTGAAGTTGTTCGCAAATTGTCACTATTTTTATACAAAGCTTTCAAATTCAGAGAAATGGTTATTTCGTGAAAACACTGTTTGCTTTCTTTTTGTTTTTTTCTCTTTTTTTTCTTTTATTGTTCTACACATTGGACTGTAATGCAGGTATATTTTTCTTTCAGTTTCTTGATGCTCACAGTGTCGTGGTGTATGTTTGTAAAATAATGTTCACATTCCCCTTCATAAGAGGCCTAGGCCTATACATGAATAAACCATCTTGAATCTCTCTGTCACTTTCACACACACACACACACACACACACACACACACACACACACATACACACACACACACACACACACACACACAGGCGAGTGCAAACACACACTCACACGCACACACAGACATATGCACGCACGCACACACGCATACACACACACACACACACACACACACACACACACACACATCAGCGTGACTATCGCCACAAATATATGATAATACACCACACAGTTTCGGGCCTAAATTTCCTATCAGGTACATAATTCACATCAAAATACATAGTCACGAAAATAACCAAACTACAATGGACACAGTGTCACCTTCAAGTCTCACCAGAACGGGCAGTGTACATGTCTTTTCCGAGTTGATCTCAGTGTTGTGTGGACTGGTACACTGCCTCCTGTTTGTGTGCGCTGATATAACCACACATCAGTGGAGTGTGAACAGCATATACATGAATACCTGGGCTGGTCCACTGAACATCAGTGACATGTGTCCAGGTGTAGAGTACTTTCTAAACCAAAACAACACGAACATCACGGTGTTACAGGTCAATGCGTCAGACTGTAAACGGAAGTTACCACAACACACAACACAACAGGGAGTGGTGTACGGGGTGTGTGGTGATTTCAACACGTTCTGTAAACTGCATGTAAAGGCGCCACAAGGTATGAAGGTACGTGTTTTTATACAGAGACTAGAGTACTGGTGTGATTCTAAGCACAGAACAACTACAATACACGTGCCATTCTATGCAAAATATTTTTTGTTATGCAATCTTCATACCCTTGAGAAAATGTTTGTTGAATCATATTTTGGAAACAGCATAGTGGTCATAAACGTCAACACTTCAATGGGAAAAGTTTCTTTTGAAACAATTAACTGTCACCAGTTTTTTGTCAAACATTTATTTGAATATTCTGCATATGTATCAACACCATACGTAGACGTTTTATATACAGACATGGATTTTAGTGTGGAATGGAGAGTACCCTCTGGATGGATCATGATGAGTATTCAACAAATATGGAAGGTTATGAGATGTGCTGGTCATTCTGATAAACAATACTGGATAAAACTGCATTTAAAGACAAATACAACTCACCAAAGTGTTGAACGTATTTGCTGTTTTGATCTACTATCAGCACGAATCATTCACACATCATACCTAAAGATCAACCTTCACTACTGGCAAGACTGGCATCCTGGTCTGAAAATGTATCTGTCTATGGTATCTGTTGATAATCAACCTGTCAAGTTAGCAAACGGCCTTTACAACTGTTCTGTAAACTACTACACTTACTACACTGATTTCCAACGTCATCTGGACTGCAATCTGAAGTCAGAGTGTGAAGATGGACGGGATGAAACAGAACACTGCCCCTTCAGCAGTCCTGACTGCCAGGGGTTGGTGGCTTCACGTAACAAGTGTTACATGTTAGTCTCCATGGACACACACATTCTCGCCCTATTGTCCCATTATGAGTGTTTGAAAATAGGTGGAAGATTAGCTTCAGCAAAATCCAGAAAGGAACAGGTAAATTTTCAACATCTCTTTAAACATTTCGATAAATTTGAAGCACCTATAGGGTTAATGTGTGGTTGGGACTCTGTGCCGTATCCATATAGAAAGTTTTGTAAATGGTCTGACAACACTGTGGTGTACACCATGACTCACTTCAGTTTACAGACTCCGTACCTGCCCTCAGCACGTGCTGGTCAAGTTGTACTGTACAACATGCTGTTAAGGTTCAAGTTCTCCTTTTATATAAACTACGCAACAATGCTGATAATTTGTGAAGTACTGCTGAGTGATGCCCCATACTCAAAAGTGTCACTGGCTCATTTACTCTTACCAGAAGCTATCTTTACACGTACGAAACAGCCTTTATCAATTTCCCCAGATGATCACATTACACATGTGTTGTTTTCACATTATTCAAGAAATATGTGTATGAAAACAATGTATGCACCACCATGTATACACATGAACATGACTAATGCAGAGCATACTGACATGTTTGTGATGGGAAGGAAAACCACATACATGCACACCATGTTTATTTGTGATGATGGTGTCACAGCTGTGCAGCACACCCTTGTGTGTGACTTCAGGCCAGACTGTCCAGATAGTACCGATGAGTCATTTTGTGAACACCCTTCATGCACTGGTTTTCTCTGTTCTAACAGTCAATGTGTATCGCTCAGTCAACGTTGCAACCAATACGCAGATTGTGTGGACAATTCTGATGAGGTTGGGTGTCCTGATGACTACAGTTTCCTGGCTGATGTCAAAGAGAAAGACATGAAGCAAAGGTTTTATGTGAATCTGGATGGGACAGGTTACTTCACTCAACAGGTGATGACAGCTGATGACTCTTGTCCTCACAGTCATTATCGCTGCACAGCTGAGTGGTTGTACTGTCTGCCTGTATACACCCGGTGTAACGGATTTTCTGACTGTGTGTATGGAGAAGATGAACAAGACTGTGAGAGAGCAATGTGTCCTGGTTTCTACCGGTGTCGAGGGTCCAGAGTTTGTGTGCACGGAGATCATCTGTGTGATGGCTGGGGTCAGTGTCCACAGCGGGATGACGAACTGTTGTGTGACAGGATCTGTCCTGAAGGTTGTCTATGTCAAGGTTATGTTTTCCTTTGTACCAAACCATTTCCTCCAGGTCTATATCTTCACTTAAGATATGTAGACGCGACAGGTTCAAACATGTCAATGGATTATTTCAATGAAAATAAATACCTTGTTCGTTTGACACTATCCAAGTGCTCCCTTCATAATATTTCAGTCACAACACTCGCAAACCTGAACTATTTAGATCTTGCCAATAACAACTTAAGAATCTTCAATATGACAGTTTTTCTTGAGCTTCGAAACTTAAGAGTTCTTCACTTACAAAACAATCCACTTCAAACGATAAATAGTGAAGGAAGGAAGGACCTTCATTATGAATTGACACGAGTGGATGTATCAAAAACATATCTGAATATTTTTTTCAATAATTCATCCTTTCATTTGCCTGATGTGCAGTTTTTGAATGTGTCATTCTGTGCTATTGAAACTATCGGGCCAATGGGTTTTAAAAATATACCACATCTCAAAGAGCTGGATATAAAGGGGAATAGAGTTACTGACTTCCCTTCAGATCTGTTTTCATCATGTGATCAGCTGGAAAGTATCTTTTCATCAAACTACAGATTTTGCTGTATGGATTTATTTCCTAAGCACTCTGGTAACATTAAGTGTTTTGCACCACACACTGTACTCCCTTCGTGTACAGCACTGCTACCAACTGAACTGTACAGAATTTTCTTCTGGTTGATTGGCGTTTCTGCCATGATAGGCAATATTGTGTGTTTGATGACTTCACATGCTGTGAAAAAAATTATTGGAAGCAGTTCCATCAGTGCTGTTGTCCATCTTCAGTTTGCTGATATGTGTATGGGAAGTCACGTCAGCATTATCGTGACAGCAGACAATATATTTTACGGAAAGTACATTCAGATTGAAAAAGCATGGACAAATGGTATAATCTGCAAGCTGGCTGGGTTTCTTTTCTTTCTGTCAAGTACAGTTTCAGAATTGGTTATTTGGTTAATAACTTTGTATCACATTACTGTACTTTGTTTCCCGAAAGGTGGAAAGAGATTACGTATTCCATCTACAAGCTGTATGTGGATTATTGGACTTTTGTTGGCAACAGTTCCATTTCTTCCCGGACTATCTCACTGGGGCCTCCAGGGTCAGTCTGGTCTCTGTCGTCTGGCTTTATCTGATCGCTATCACTCTGGACATTACTTCAGATGGTTCACAGTTATTGTGACAGTCAATTTCATTTCATGTGTGATGATTGTAGCTGGCCAAGCTGTCATCTATAAAGAAACACCAAAGTACAGAACAACTCTCAATCCCACAGAGACACCATTGCATTCTTCAGTGCATGTTATGAGAAAAGTGGCTGTTACAGATGCTGCTTCCTGGCTGGCGTTCGGACTGGTGACGATGATGAGTTCTCATGGTGTTGCTGGTTTCGATACGATCCATGACACTATGGTTGTGTTCGTGTTGCCTTTCAACTCTGCTCTCAACCCACTTCTCTACATGTGGGCGGTCAACTCACAATGGCGACATCAGCAGCAAGAACAGAAATTGATTCAGGTGTTAAAAGCACGGCATGCCCAAACAAGAAAAAATATATGATATTCTTTGGAATACATGCATGGATATACATTGAGAGAGAGAGAGAGAGAGAGAGAGAGAGAGAGAGAGAGAGAATAAGCAGTATCTTTCCAATAGCCAGGGACCTATTTCAACGGCAGTCTTCATACATAAATGAAGCGGTATTACTCTCCGTTAATATTATGACTCATTTCCTGTGGTTGCGACTCAATTTGAGGGATATTGTTTGTAATTTGATATAGATTCAGCTGCTACACATTGTGCCGCCATCTTGACAGGTCCACCACATCGACGACAGTCACGTATTCATTCAGTCTGTGCCAATCAGACAGCCGCTCTTTCTATACATAGGCCCTCCACTCATGCAAAGGTAAACAGAAATAAACATGGCAGCTTGGGTAAAGACGTGTCTATTTGTGTCAAAATATGGAGCATTTCGTGTCATTGTCAAGCCCGACTCTTGATCAAAGTGGTGGATTACACACACACACACACACACACACACATATATGCATATATATATATATATAGAGAGAGAGAGAGAGAGAGAGAGGTGTATGTATATATCCACCCCTCACGCTACTGACCACAGCCAGAGCTTTTTACAGGTGACAGGGTTGGAAGCAGATCAACAAAGTGGCGGAGCTGAAAAGAAGAGGACTGTTCTGGATGTGTAACCTTGGGACGGATTTTGTAGGACTGAACACGAGAAGCAACATCCATGGGTTTTCGTTGTGAACCCTGAATTCGTGGAGTTTGTCGTGGTGGTGGTTATCACCAAGATACAGAGAGAGAGAGAGAGAGAGAGACAGACAGACAGACAGAGAGAGAGACAGACAGACAGACAGACAGAGAGAGAGACAGACAGACAGACAGACAGGCAGAGACAGACAGACAGAGACAGAGACAGACAGACAGACAGCGACAGAGAGAGATTGTCAATTGAAGGAATATTTAGAACGTGACGTATTAGAAGACATCACGTAAGGTACAGGAAGATGACGTAAAAGTAACATGACATCAACTATTGTGAGCGAAGTCTGTGACCAAGCTGCCAGGTAGCAGCGAAAATTCAGATTTATTATTTTTGATTGTCTCACAAAACAGGTGTCGGTTTTCAAGTGTGTGTGTATGTATGTATATATCCATGCCCTTAAGGCCTGACCAAAGCGTTTGGTTGTGCTGCTGTAGATTTGTCCGAACGCAGTGACGCCTCCTTGAAAAACAGAAACTGAAAACTGAAACTGAAATCTTCCAAGTGGCGCAATCCCCACACCACTTGACCTGAATGAGCATCACGTCCGTCCTGTCACAGTCCCACCATCTGTCAGACCACTCGGCACTCTGCAAGGACGTCGTGAGCTCACCCACTGCAGGAGTCCCAGCATTACTTCTGGGTCACTTTGATCGTGGTCACTGGTGCCATGCTCTGGTTTCACATAACCATGCAGGACGCCTAGCCACAGTTAGTATTTATGTGTTTGTCAGCTGAATTGCTGTAGTCTTGATGCAGTTGTCAGCTTAACTACAATGTTTGCTTTTTTTTATCCATTTATCAGCTTGACTGCAATAACTTTAACACATTTATCAGCTAAGCTGTTGTAGGCTTGATACACTCAGCAGCTAAACCGCTGTAGTCTTGATACATTTATCAGTTTAATTTTTTACATATCTATCAACAAAACTGCAACACTCTTGATTCATTTATTATCTAAACAGCAACAGTTTTGATGGTTTTTGATACTTTTATCAGCTAAACAACAATAATCTTGCTACACCTGTCAGCTAAACAGAAACAGTGTTGATACAGTTATCAGCTAAACCGCAATTTATTCGCAATTTTCCCTGGGTCTTTAGTGCCTCCTCGGAAGGTGTGTGTCTCCACAGCAGATCAGAGGACAAACCCTTCAGTCTGGCTCGTCTGTATGTGGAAACCAGGGTCAGCAGCATCTGGTATATTCTGGTTATTGATGAAGACTTCAGTAACGTGATGGATACATCTGAAAATATGAACACAAGGACTTACCTGTCTGTGTGACACGTTCTGTTCTTGACGCTGAGCTATGTGTTTGTACAACGTTGTAAAAGCATTTTGACTGTGTTCTTAAACACAAACTGTCCCAGAATGGGAATTCTTTTTCACTTCTTGGAAGGAGGGGTGAACCAGAGAGAGACAAGACAAGACAAGACAAAATCTTTATTAACGAGGGTAATAGATAAGCAAGTAACATGCTTTTTTACATCCAGCCCTCGCCCTAAAGAGGGAATAAAGCTAAAAAAGCGAAAATGAGCACAAAATCAAAACACAATCAAAATATACCATCATTTCACAATTCAAAGCCATTCCACAAAAGGAAGAAGAAGAGAAGAAAAGAAAAGAAAAAAAAAATCATGAAATACACACACACACACACACACACACACACACACACACACACACACACACACATACACACACACACACACACACACAAATGCATCCACTCAAGAGAGAGTGAGAAGGAACTCACAAATTGTCGAAAGCAATGTTGGATTTCAGGTGACGTCAATTTTTGTGAATAGGTACATTTTTAGATTTTGCTTAAAGTTGTTGTGGTTAGTAATATTTTTTAAACGTGATGGTAAATTATTCCAATACGTTCCCCCGCTGTAAGTTAGGCTGGACTTAAAAAGATCAAGATTTGGACGAGGTATATGCAACTTATGTACATGTCTTATGTTATTTACTGGGAAGTTATTTATAATTGAAGGAGGTGCGTAGCCGCTTACTATGAGAGAGAGAGAGAGAGGCGCGCGCACACACACACACACACACACACACACACAGACTGACAGATTTACACAAGAAAAGAGAGAAAGAAGACAGAGACAGGGAAGACGTGATAATGTGAAGAGTCACTTCAGTTTGTTTTTTTAACTTTCCATCAGTTCTGAATGGGATTCCAGCCATTTACGAAGTTCAGTTTCATTAGCTTTCCTTCTCTTTTCAGCCAAAGTGTTGAGCGTGTACATGAAAGGATTCACTGCAGAATTCAATGGTAAAACGAATACAGCCAGGGCTACATTCACTTCTGCAGGAATGGCAATTCCTGCCAAAGCCAGCGTCCCACACAAACCGATGGGAAACCAGCACATGAAATCAGTTACTGCAATCGTGATCAGTCGCCGAGCAATAGTCATATCGTGTGATACTTTGGTAGAATCAGTCTTCAAAGCATTGTCCTGTATTGACCAATATATGAATGCCTGACCAGCACAGATAAATAAAAAGAGAATAAAGTTCAGGTAAATCAAAATACTGAGAGAATACACTTTTCCTTTGAAATCACGTCTTGCAACAGGTAAAGGGATACAAATACCTGTCTGGCTATAGAACTCCCAGTGTGAGGTGACTGGAAGTAATGGTACCAAGACTATAAACCATCCAACCAACCAAGTACACATACAAGCCACTGATGCTGATGTTTTGTCAAACCTCTTGGTGCTGAAAGGAAAGCGAAGGACAATAAAACGATCCAGTGTAATAAGCCAGATACTAAAGGCAGATACCTCACTGGACAACAGAGACAAAAAGCCAGCTGCCTTACAGTTCGCACTGTTTTTCCATGTATCATCATTGTGGAGGTATTGTCCACGGAACCGTTCATCAGCCACTCCAATGATAGCAATGTAGACACCCATCAGAAAATCAGCCATGGTTAGGCTAACGACAAACACACTGAATCCACTAGAAGACGTCATGCTCTTCATAACCATACGAGCACAACAACAAAAGACATTACCAGTCAGAGACAGACAGGCGACCAACCACAGAAACCCACGGTATGCCCACGACTGCAACAGATCTCTACATGAAGAAATTTCATCTTTTGGGGCAATGCAAGCTGAATCGGCATCATCGAAGGTGTAGGGAAGTATTTCATTGCAGCAAAGTTTATAGTTTTGTGTAGATATAAAGCGCAGTTTAGAAACAGCTTTGAATATGTCAGGCGGAAATATTTTAACAGGGCTACCATCCATGTAGAGTTCAGTCAACTGTGGTGTGAACTGAAATCCATCTGAACTGACTGTGTGAATGGAAGTGAAAGTTAAGTTCAGTTTCTGTATGTGACGAAACAGCGACAGGACTTTAGAGTCAAACACTGTCAGCATGGTGTGGGACAGATCCAGTTCTGTTAGTGCACTGTGCTGGTTAACAGGTGAGAGACCAGTGTGGAGTGAGGTAAGGGGATTGCTGGAAAGAGAGAGTGCCTGGAGGTTATGTAACCCAAAAAGAGACGTCAGGTTTACACACTGCAGTTTATTACTACTGAGATCCAGGAACCTCGTATTTACCAAATGTGTTAGATGAATGTTGGTTATAGAACAGTGTGCGAAAACCGCAGCAATAAGGAGGGTATTGTGACTCACATCAGTCAGTGTCATACCTGAGCCTGTTGCATCCAGGTAGCGGAGCTGAGGAAAGAGAGCTGCAGAGAAAGGCTGAGGACACAGAAATGAGTGACCTTGACAAAGACAGTTCACAGAACAGGTAATGTCACATGCCAATTCATCATCATTCATTGGGCAGTGAGGCCAACCATCACACATGTGGTCACTATGTAAACATATTGTTGAAAGTCTGCATCGGAAAAGTCCAGGACATTTCAGTTGTTCACACCCCTCTTCATCCTCGTGGTTACTGCAGTCGTACATCCCATTGCACCGTGTGTAGACAGGCAGGCAGTTATTGACTTCACCAGGACAGCGATAGTGGCTGTCGGGACAGGACTCACTGGTATTCATTGAAGTGGAGATGAAGTGTCTGATGCCGTCAAAGTCGACAAGAGCTGGGTGTGGACTGAATTGTCTTTGGAAGTCTGTGGGTCTAGATACACGACAGTTCTGTTCATCGGACTCATCCAGACAGTGGAACACTCGATCACAAACCTTGTCAAATGATACACACTGACTGTTAGCGCATCTGAATGCACTGATACAAGCACGGTATTCACAAAAGGATTCATCACTCATATCCTTGCAGTCATTGATAAAGTCACATACCAGAGTATATGATATCATTGTGGAATCATGTTCACACACAAATAAGCGGTCTTCAGAAAGCTGACGATCTGTTGAGTCAGATGTGTTGTGTGACAGCTCACCAGAAAAAGTGCAAGGCGCTGTGTATTCTTCACCACACACTTTATGCTGGTTAGAACCACACAGATAAAAAGAATGAGTCAACCGATCATCAGGGCATGCATGCCACTGTCCTTGAGACAGCAAAACGTTTGTGCTGGTCAAAGAAATTACCTGTGTGTTATAAAGATTTATCTGTGTCTTGGCTTGTGTGAATTCACAAAATACCCCCATTTCAGACATGTCGTGAGTTTGAAAATCACAATAATGAAAGCCAAAACAAATTCCTCGGAAGTATAAACATAAAAGTTTTGGTATTGCAGGAAACACAACACTTTCGCAGATACTGATGCGATGGTGAACGACTGTTCCATCTTTGTGAATAACAGAGTGTGTATAGATGTTTACCACTGACCTGCTTCCTATGGACAAACCTGTCAACCAGGAAGAACGAGGGAGACTTGTTTTTGTTTTGTTGTGAATATTATACCAGTCAAAAACGCACTTTGGCATACCAAGCCAGCCACCAATGGATCTGCAATAATCATCAGCTATCTCGTTGCCTTCCGTTTTTTCACGGACAAATCCACGCAGGCTGTCAACAATTTTATAACATCGGTCACAGATTGATAAAAGTCCATTGCAATGGTCGTCATTGTAGGGACAGGGGCGTGTTTCATTCTGTCCATCTTCACACTCTGTTTTAACATTGCATAACACATCAGGACAGAAGCTTACATGATTCTTTATTCACCAGTTCCATCGACAACAACGTGGCTTAAGAGGGACTTTGTCATTCTCTTAAGAGAGAATGAACATAGACTTATAATTCCTTTTTATCCGTGTAAATCTAGGCAATGGTAGATCGTAAGTTTAGCAGCACATGCCAGCCGGCCGTGTTGTCTGGACACTGAATTCGTCTTTCTATGTTGTATTGTTGTGTTCTTTTGTATTGTATTGTATTGTGTTGTGTTGTGTTCTTTTGTATTGTATTATGTTGTGTAGTGTAGTGTAATGTAGTGTAGTGTTGTGCTGTGTTGTGTTATATTCTTTTGTATTGTATTCTATTATGTAGTGTAGTGTAGTGTTGTGTTGTGTTGTGTTGCGTG
Source organism: Babylonia areolata (assembly GCF_041734735.1). Lineage (NCBI taxonomy): Eukaryota > Metazoa > Mollusca > Gastropoda > Neogastropoda > Buccinidae > Babylonia > Babylonia areolata. The sequence continues at coordinate 4,835,202 of NC_134908.1, forward strand.
CATTGAGCTACCTAGACAACTCGGAAGGCGGGCCAATGAAACATGAAGGTAAAGAAGGAGAACAACAACAACGGGAAGACATCTTTAGAAAGATGATTACAAAACACACTCCTTTCTGCAAATTGCATTTCATCAATTAAATCAATTGAATTCATCTTCGCTTAGTGCCCAGCCAAACACAGACCTAAAAACATGTCACAAAACAAATGAATTAAATAACAATATGCAAGTAGTAGTAGTAGTAGTAGTAGAAAAAGAAGAAGAAGAAGAAAAGTCACGAGCAAAGAAACATTCCAAAACTGACAGTGACATCACCTCTGTTTCTAAATGTTATGTCTACTTCGAGTTTCTGCATGTTTCCAGTGAATATTTGTAACTGAAACTGTCTCAGTTTCAGTTCAGTATACTCAAACTGAAACTGAAACACTGAAACAGCAACACCAGCAACAATTCTGTTGTTTGTCGTATTTGTATTTCTATAGCGTGGCCAAGAACTGCCAGCAGAGACTGAGGTGCAAGTGACAGACACATGAAAGAAACAAATTATGGTTAACATGCACCAGCCAAAGCAGTCATGTTTGATTTGATGTCTCTCTTTCGCTGATAACAGTCTCTATCAAACCATGCTTTTGCTTATGAAATTTAGCTTGTTTTTAAACAGCATTCACTGCTGAAATCAGTATTACGCAACGAAGTCATAAATAGATAGTAAAGTAAGCAGCAAATGTTAGTCTGAAACAATTCCACTTTTGCTTCAAAGTGCGTGCGTGTGTGTGTGCGTGCCTGTGTGGATGTGTCAGTGCATTTGTATATGTGTTTGTCTGTGCACACATATTTGTGTGTGTGTGTGTGTGCGTGAGTGTGTGTGTGTGTGTGTGTGTGTGTGTGTGCGTGCGCGCGTTTGTATCTGTTTGTGAATGAAATATTACTTGTGCGATTAATGTAAAGTAAACGCTTGACACGTTTGAATTAAAGGCAAAGACAGACAGAAAAAGCGAGAGTTGATTTATTTATTACTCTGCCCTGATAATAAATCATTCCCCGCCCCCTCCCTCCAGTCACGTACTTTCACACCCTGGAATGAGTCATAAAGACACCTCCCAGAGATTGTTCGTCGTTATTCTTGGCAACGCTACTGACTGAGACAGAGAGTGGTGTGATGAAAACAGTGCCAGTCTTGTTTTTCTCTCAGTCGCTCGGGACGAAGGCTTCTTGTTAACACGTTCACCTGTGTCTGTTTCAGTAAGATAGGAATTACTTGTTCTCTGTCTTTTAGAAACTTCAAGAAGTGAATGACTTATCTGTTTCTGATAAGATAAGAAATAAATACCTTGTGTGTTTCCGATCTTTAAAACAATTTCTTTAACTCTCTCCATACGAACGGCGAAAGAGACGACGTTAACAGCGTTTCACCCCAATTACCACCATCAAAATATTGCAAGCGGAAGGCTCTTATACTGAAGAGGTGAATGTTGACAAAGAATACCACAATTCTGACGACGGAAGCTAAAGGTTCCGTCATTCAGACACCCACTAGACATCCGAGCGGTCTGTGTAGAGGAGAAGAGAGGACTGACCGTACTGAGTGAGTTAATACATGAATAACTTGTCTGTTTCCGATTTTTAAAAGAAGACAAGTCTTGTGTGCCTTTCCGATCTTTTAAAGAAGACAAGATATGGCTACCTTGTCTGTTTCCGATCTTTAAAATAGGACAAGATACGAATACTTCTCTCTGTGTCCTATATTCAAGACAAGATATGATAGGAATTACTTGTCCATATCCGATCTTAAAGATATGATAAGATGGGAATACTTTGTCTGTTTCCGAGCTCTAAATCAATACATTTATTATCACATAAAAGAGAATGTGCAGAAGACTCAGCAACACAACACCTCAAAGCAAAAGCATATCAGAACTTCAAGAATGTATATATATATATATATATATATATATATATATATATATATATATATATATATATATATATATATATACAGGTTAGTGGTAATAAGATGACACAATATGATGTCTTGGATTCTGAGAGATGTATGCAATCTTAGTACTTTTTACAAGTAGATGGGTCTTTCGTCTGACATCCTGACCTGACTCAGAGGTACAGTGTAAACGTTTATTATGTAATTATCAATATCTGTGTCCACTCCATTACAATGTATTATAGATAGTAAGGTTGTAAGCGAGGATAATCTTGCTCTTAAGGACACACTCATAATGAAGATACGATTTTTTCAGGCTGCAAAGGGTGTAGATTAGACGCATGTGAAGAGTTGTTTTCTTTTTATCCAATGATGACAGACTGCCCAACAGTTCTAATACATGTACAGAATAAGTATGTGCTGAATCACCATGCCACATTGGCTTCTACTCTGATTCTGGGTCTTTCTCTTTTCTCTGTCTCTGTCTCTATCTCTTTCACACACACACACACACACACACACACACACACACACACACACACACACACACACACTCACTCACACGCACACACGCATGCATGCACTCAAGCACGCACACACACACACACACACACACACACACACACACACACACACACACACACTTCAGCATGGCTATTGCCACGAAAAGATGATAATACACCACACAGTTTTTGGACTAAACTTGCTGTGAAATACATCATTCACATCGAAATGTTTTTACTTCAATACATGGTCACGAAAATAACCAAACTACAATGGACACAGTGTCACCTTCAAGTCTCACCAGAACGGGTAGTGTACATGTCTTTTCCGAGTCGATCTCAGTGTTGTGTGGACTGGTACACTGCCTCCTGTTTGTGTGCGCTGATATAACCACACATCAGTGGAGTGTGAACAGCATATACATGAATACCTGGGCTGGTCCACTGAACATCAGTGACATGTGTCCAGGTGTAGAGCACTTTCTAAACCAAAACAACACAAACATGGTGTTGCAGGTCAATGCGTCAGACTGTAACTGGAAGTTACTACAAGACACAACACAACAGGGAGTGGTGTACGGGGTGTGTGGTGATTTCAACAGGTTCTGTAAACTTCATGTAAAGGCGCCACAGGGTATGAAGGTACGTGCACTTGTAGAGAGACTGGTGTACTGGTGTGATTCTAAACACAGAAAAACTACAATATACGTGCCATTCTATACACGGTATTCTTTGTTATGCAATCGTCATACCCTTGGGCAAATATTTGTGGAATCACATTTTGGAAACAGCATAGTGATTATAAACGTCAACAGTTCTATGGGACAAGTTTCTTTTGAAACAATTAACGGTCACCAATTTATTGTTGAATATATACCTGAATATTCTGGATATGTATCAACACCATACGTAAATGTTTTATATGCAGACATGGATTTTAGTTTAGAATGGAGAGTACCCTCTGGATGGATTATGATGAGTATTCAACAAATATGGAAAGTTAAGAGATGTGCTAGTCATTCTGATAAGCGTTATTGGATAAAATTGCGTTTAAAGCCAAATACTACTCACCAAAGTGTTGAACGTATTTGCTGTGTTGATCTACTATCAGCTCAAATCATTTACACATCATACCTAAAGATCAGCCTTCACTACTGGGAAGACTTTCATCCTGGTATGAAAATATATCTGTCTATGGTGTCTGTTGATAATCAACCTGTAAAGTTAACAAACGGCCTTTACAACTGTTCTGTAAACTACTACACTGATTTCCAACGTCATCTGGACTGCAATCTGAAGTCAGAGTGTGAAGATGGACGGGATGAAACAGAACACTGTCCCTTCAGCAGTCCTGACTGCCAGGGGTCGGTGGCTTCACGTAACAAGTGTTACATGTTAGTCTCCATGGACACACACATTCTTGCCCTATTGTCCCATTATGAGTGTTTGAAAATAGGTGGAAGATTAGCTTCAGCAAAATCCAGAAAGGAACAGGTGAATTTTCATTATCTCTTTAAACAATTCGCTAAATTTGAAGCACCTGTGGGGTTAATGTGTGGTTGGGTCTCTGTGCCGTATCCATACAGAAAGTTTTGTAAATGGTCTGACAACACTGTGGTGTACACCATGACTCACTTCATTTCAGAGACTCCGTACCTGCCCTCAGCACGTGCTGGTCAAGTTGTACTGAAGAACATGCTGTTAAGGTTCAAGCACTCTTTTTATATAGATTACACAACAATGCTGATAATTTGTGAAGTAGTGTTGAGTAATGCTCCATACTCTCAAGTGTCACTGGCTCATTTACTCTTACCAGAAGCTATCTTTAGACGTACAAAACAGTCGTTATCAATTTCCCCAGACAATCAAATTAAACATGTGTTTTATTCACATTATTCAAGAAGTCTGTGTATGAAAACAATGTATGCACCACCTTGTATACACATCAACATTACGAATGCAGAGCATACTGACATGATTGTCATGGGAAGGAAAACCACATACATGCACCCCATGTTTAGTTGTGATGATGGTATCACAACTGTGCATCACACTCTTGTGTGTAACTTCAGACAGGACTGTCCAGATGGCACCGATGAGTCATTTTGTGAACACCCTTCATGCACTGGTTTTCTCTGTTCTAACAGTCAATGTGTATCGCTCAGTCAACGTTGCAATCAATACACAGATTGTGTGGACGATTCTGATGAGGTTGGGTGTCCAGATGACTACAGCTTCCTGGCTGATGTCAAAGAGAAAGACGTGAAGCAAAGGTTTTATGTGAATCTGGATGGGACAGGTTACTTCACTCAACAGGTGATGACAGCTGATGACTCTTGTCCTCACAGTCATTATCGCTGCACAGCTGAGTGGTTGTACTGTCTGCCTGTGTACACCCGGTGTAACGGATTTTCTGACTGTGTGTATGGAGAAGACGAACAAGACTGTGAGACAGCAACGTGTCCTGGTTTCTACCGGTGTCAAGGGTCCAGAGTTTGTGTGCACGGAGATCATCTGTGTGATGGCTGGTGTCAGTGTCCACAGTGGGATGATGAACTCTTGTGTGACAGAACCTGTCCTGAAGGTTGTCTATGTCAAGGTTATGTTTTCCTGTGTAACAAACCATTTCCTCCAGACCTATATCTTCACTTACGTTATGTAGACGCGACAGGCTCAAACATGTCAATGGATTATTTTAAAGAAAACAAATATCTTGTTCATTTGACGCTGTTCAAGTGCTTCATTCATAATATTTCAATCACAACCCTCGCAAACCTGAATTATTTAAATCTTGCCAATAACAACTTAAAAACTTTCAATATGACAGTTTTTCTTGAACTTCGAAATTTAAGAGTTCTTCACTTACAAAACAATCCTCTCCAAACAATAAACAGTGAAGCAAAAAAGGACGTCCATTATGAATTGACACGAGTGGATGTATCAAAAACATATCTGAATATCTTTTTCAATAATTTATCCTTTCATTTGGCTGATGTGCAGTTTTTGAATGTGTCATCCTGTGCTATTGAAACTATCGGACCAGTGGGTTTTAAAAATATACCACATCTCAAAGAGCTGGATATAAAGGGGAATAGAGTTACTGACTTCCCTTCAGATCTGTTTTCATCCTGTGATCAGCTGGATCGTATCTTTTCGTCAAACTACAGATTTTGCTGTATGGATTTATTTCCCAAGCACTCTGGTAACATTAATTGTTTCGCACCACACACTGTACTCCCTTCGTGTACAGCACTGCTACCAACTGAACTGTACAGAATTTTCTTCTGGTTGATTGGCGTTTCTGCCATGATAGGCAATATTGTGTGTTTGATGACTTCACATGCTGTGAAAAAAATTATTGGAAGCAGTTCCATCAGTGCTGTTGTCCATCTTCAGTTTGCTGATATGTGTATGGGAAGTCACGTCAGCATTATCGTGACAGTAGACAATATATTTTACGGAAAGTACATTCAGATTGAAAAAGCATGGACAAATGGTATAATCTGCAAGCTGGCTGGGTTTCTTTTCTTTCTGTCAAGTACAGTTTCAGAATTGGTTATTTGGTTAATAACTTTGTATCACATTACTGTACTTTGTTTCCAGAAAGGTGGAAAGAGATTACGTATTCCATCTACAAGCTGTATGTGGATTATTGGACTTTTGTTGGCAACAGTTCCATTTCTTCCCGGACTATCTCACTGGGGCCTCCAGGGTCAGTCTGGTCTCTGTCGTCTGGCTTTATCTGATCGCTATCACTCTGGACATTACTTCAGATGGTTCACAGTTATTGTGACAGTCAATTTCATTTCATGTGTGATGATTGTAGCTGGCCAAGCTGTCATCTATAAAGAAACACCAAAGTACAGAACAACTCTCAATCCCACAGAGACACCATTGCATTCTTCAGTGCATGTTATGAGAAAAGTGGCTGTTACAGATGCTGCTTCCTGGCTGGCGTTCGGACTGGTGATGATGATGAGTTCTCATGGTGTTGCTGGTTTCGATACGATCCATGACACCATGGTTGTGTTCATGTTGCCTTTCAACTCTGCTCTCAACCCACTTCTCTACATGTGGGCGGTCAACTCACAATGGCGACATCAGCAGCAAGAAGAGAAATTGATTCAGGTGTTAAAAGCACGGCTTGCCAAAACAGCAAATAAAAAATGATATATTTTTGCAATATGTGCATGGATATACATTGAGAGAGAGAGAGAGAAACTCAGACACAGACTTGGACTCAGACATTTGAATATGATCGGCAGTTTCCTGCTTTGGTCTCCTATATTTATGGACCTATTTCAACGGCGATTTTCATACCTAAATGAAGCGACATTACTAGTAGTAAATGTCATGGCATTGTTTGTGATCTTAATATGGATTCAGCTGCTACACATTGTGCCGCCATCTTGACAGGTCAACCACATCAACGACAGTCACGTATTCATTCAGTCTGTGCCAATCAGACAGCCACTCTTTCTATACATAGGCCTTCCACTCATGCAAAGGTAAACAGAAATAAACATGGCAGCTTGGGTAAAGAAGTGTTTATTTGTGTCAAAATATGGAGCGTTTCGTGTCATTGTCAAGCCCGACTCTTGAACAAAGTGGTGGATTACACGGTACACACACACACACACACACACACACACACACACACACATATGCATATATATATATATATATATATATATATATATATACAGGGAGGGAGAGAGAGAGAGAGAGAGATGAATGTATGTATATCCACCCTTCACACTACTGACAATAGCCTCTGCCTTTTACAGGTGACAGTGTTGGAGCAGGTCAACAATGTGGAGGAGCTGACAAGAAGAGGACTGTTCTGGATGTGTAACCTTGGGACGGTTTTTGTCGGACTGAACACGAGAAGCGAGAAGCGATATCCGATATCCATGGGTTTTCATTGTGAACCCTGATTTCGTGAAGTTACCAGTCCAGTTTGTCGTCGTGGTGGGGGTAATGTTCAACTTTAGAATACTAAACTCAGGGGGGCTGTTTAGACGAAAAACAAAGGGTGTCTTAGGCTCACCTCGATGCGCTGAGTTGAATGGAACCCTCAGCTACGCTCTAGGACCACTCCTTTCCCATGAAACTGCGACAAATACACAGTAAGCTGAGTACTCCTTCCCCACCTGCACGCCATTTTGACTGCTGATCACGTGGGTGAACGCGTGATCAGCAGTCAAAATGGCTTGCAGGTGGTTGCTCTGGCTGTGATCGGCTGAGCTTACTGTGTATAAAATTGTCGCAGTTTCATGGGAAAGTAGTGGTCGTACAGCTTAGCTAAGGGTTCCATTCAACTTAGCGCATCGAGGTGAGCCTAAGACACCCTTTGTTTTTCGTCTAAACAGCCCCCCTGAGTTTGGTATTCTAAAGTTGAACATTACCTCCTGGTGGTTATACACAATCACTGAGATACAGACAGACAGACAGACAGAGAGGAGAGAGAGATGTATATAGACAAGTGAAGGAACATTTCGAATATGACGTAGTAGAAGACGTCATGTATGGGCCATGAAGATGACGAAAAAATATCATTACGTCGACTATTATGAGCGTTGTCTGTGACCAAGCTGCCAGGTAGCAGGGAAACTTTATTATTTTTTTATTGTTTAACAAAATAGCTGTTGGTTTTCAGCTATGTTTTATTCATTTTAGATGTGTGTGTATAATATATATATATATATATATATATATATAATAAAACAAAGTTGAAAAACAACACCTATTTTGTAAAACAAAAAAATAAAATCTGAATTTTCCCTGCCACCCCCCAGCTTGGTCACAGACTACGCTTATAACCGGTGACGTAATGCTATTTTTACGTCATCTTTCTTACCTTACATGACGTTTTCTACTACCTAAAGTTATCATGTTCTAAATGTTCCTTCAATTGGCTATGTACACATGACTCTTTTTCACTCTCACTCTCTCTTTCTGTATCTCAATGATCGTGTGTAACCACTACCACGACAAACCAGACTGGCAACTCCACGAATCAAAGTTCACAATGAAAACCTGTGGATGTCGCACTCATGTTCAGTCCAACAAAAACTGTCCCAAGGTTACACATCCAGAACAGTTCTCTTCTTTTCAGCTCCTCCACTTTGTTGACCTGCTCCAGCGCTGTCACCTGTAAAAAGGTATCTGCCTGGCAGATGTGGTGCAGCGTATGTAGATTTGTCCGAACGCAGTTACGCCTCCTTGAAAAAACTGAAACTGAAGTCTTCCACGTGGCGCAATCCCCACACCACTCGACCTGAATGAGCATCACGTCCCTACTGTCACAGTCCCACCATCTGTCAGACCACTTGGCACTCTGCAAGGACGTCGTCAGCTCACCCACTGCAGGAGTCCCAGCATTACTTCTGGGTCACTTTGATCGTGGTCACTGGTGCCATGCTCTGGTTTCACATAATCATGCAGGACGCCTTACCATGGTTAGTATTTTTGTGTTTATCAGCTGAATTGCTGTAGTCTTGATGCAATTGTCAGCTAAACCACAATGTTTTTTTTGTTGTTTTTTTAATCCATTTATCAGCGTAACTGCAATAACTTTGAGACATTTATCAGCTAAGCTGTAGTAGTCTTGATACATTTAGCAGCTAAACCACTGTAGTCTTGCTGCATTTATTGTAGTTTCGACACATTCATACTGCAACACACTTGATTCATTTATTATCTAAACAGCAACAGTTTTGATAGTTTTGATACTTTTATCAGCTAAACAACAATAATCTTGCTAAACCTGTCAGCTAAACAGAAACAGTGTTGATACAGTTATCAGCTAAACCGCATTTTCTCGTTTTCCCTGGGTCTTTAGTGCCTCCTCGGAAGGTGTGTGTCTCCACAGCAGATCAGAGGACAAACCCTTCAGTCTGGCTCGTGATGGATACATCTGAAAATATGAACACAAGCTGCTACCTGTTTTTGTGAAATGATCGTTCTGTTCTTGACACTGTGCTATGTGTTTGTACAACGTTGTAAAAGTATTTTGACTGTGTTCTTAAACACAAACTGTCCCAGAATGCGAATTCTTTTTCACTTCTTGGAAGGAGGGATGAAGTGGGAGAAACAGTGAGAGAGAGAGAGAGAGGTACAGAGAGAGAAAGAGAGAGGGAGAGAGAGAGTGACAGATTGACACCAAAAAAAGAGAGAAAGAAGACAGAGATAGAGACAGAGACAGAGAAGACATGATAATGTGAAGAGTCACTTCAGTTTGTGTATTAACTTTCGATCAGTTCTGAATGGGATTCCAGCCATTTCCGAAGTTCAGTTTCATTAGCTTTCCTTCGTTTTTCAGCCAAAGTGTTGAGCGTGTACATGAAAGGATTCACAGCAGAATTCAAAGGTAAAACGAATACAGCCAGGGCCACATTCACTTCTGCAGGAATGGCAATTCCTGCCAAAGCAAGCGTCCCACACAAACCAATGGGAAACCAGCACATGAAATCAGTTACTGCAATCGTGATCAGTCGTCGAGCAATAGTCATATCCTGTGATACTTTGGTAGAATCAGTCTTCAAAGCATTGTCCTGTATTGACCAATATATGAATGCCTGACCAGCACAGATAAATAAAAAGAGAATAAAGTTAAGGAAAATCAAAATACTGAGAGAATACACTTTTCCTTTGAAATCATGTCTTGTAACAGGTAAAGGGATACAAATACCTGTCTGGCTATAGAACTCCCAGTGTGATGTGACTGGAAGCAATGGTACCAAGGCTACAAAACATCCGACCAACCAAGTACATATACAGGCCACTGCTGCTGATGTTCTGTCAAACTTCCTGGTGCTGAAAGGAAAGCGAAGGGCAATAAAACGATCCAGTGTAATAAGCCAGATACTGAAGGCAGAAACCTCACTGGACAACAGAGACAAAAAGCCAGCTGCCTTACAGTTCGCACTGTTTTTCCATGTATCATCATTGTGGAGGTATTGTCCACGAAACCGTTCATCAGCCACTCCAATGATAGCAATGTAGACACCCATCAGAAAATCAGCCATGGTTAGGCTAACGACAAACACACTGAATCCACTAGAAGACGTCATACTCTTCATTACCATACGAGCACAACAGCAGAATACGTTACCAGTCAGAGACAGACAGGCGACCAACCACAGAAACCCACGGTATGCCCACGACTGCAACAGATCTCTACAAGAAGAAATTTCATCTTTGGGGGCAATGCAAGCTGATTCAGCATCGTCAAAGGTGTAGGGAAGTATTTCACTGCAGCAAAGTCTATAGTTTTGTGTAGATATAAAGCGTAGTTTAGAAACAGCTTTAAATATGTCAGGCGGAAATATTTTAACAGGGCTACCATCCATGTAGAGCTCAGTTAACTGTGGTGTGAACTGAAATCCATCTGAACTGACTGTGTGAATGGAAGTGAACGTTAAATTCAGTTTCTGTATGTGACGAAACAGTGACAGGACTTTAGAGTCAAACACTGTCAGCATGGTGTGGGACAGATCCAGCTCCGTGAGGGCACTGTGCTGGTTAACAGGTGAGAGACCAGTGTGGAGTGAGGTAAGGGGATTGCTGGAAAGAGAGAGTGCCTGGAGGTTGTGTAACCCAAAAAGAGACGTCAGGTTGACATACTGCAGTTTGTTGCTACTGAGGTCAAGGAACCTCATATTTACCAAGTGTGTTAGATGAATGTGGGTTACAGAACAGTGTGCAAAAACCACGGCAATAAGGAGGGTATTGTGACTCACATCAGTCAGTGTCATACCTGAACCCGTTGCATCCAGGTAGCGGAGCTGAGGAAAGAGAGGTGCAGAGAAAGGCTGAGGACACAGAAATGAGTGACCTTGACAAAGACAGTTCACAGGACAGGTAACGTCACATGCTGATTCATCATCATTCATTGGGCAGTGAGGCCAGCCATCACACATGTGGTCACTATGTAAACATATTGTTGAAAGTCTACACCGAAAAAGTCCAGGACATTTCAGTTGTTCACATCCCTCTTCATCCTCTTGGTTACTGCAGTCGTACATCCCATTGCACCGTGTGTAGTTATTGACTTCACCAGGACAGCGATAGTGGCTGTCGGGACAGGACTCACTGGTATTCATTGAAGTGGAGATGAAGTATCTGATGCCGTCAAAGTCAACAACAGCTGGGTGTGGACTGAATTGTCTTTGGAAGTCTGTGAGTCTAGATGCACGACAGTTCTGTTCATCTGACTCATCCAGACAGTGGAACACTCGATCGCAAACCTTCTCAAAGGATACACACTGACTGTTGGTGCATCTGAATGCACTGATACAAGCAGGGTATTCACAAAAGGATTCATCACTCTTATCCTTGCAGTCATTTATAAATTCACATACCAGAGTGTATGATATCATTGTGGAATCATGTTCACACACAAATAAGCGGTCTTCAGAAAGCTGACGATCTGTTGAGTCAGATGTGTTGTGTGACAGCTCACCAGAAAAAGTGCAAAGCGTTGTGTATTCTTCGCCACACACTGTATGCTGGTTAGAATCACACAGATAAAAAGAATGAGTCAACTGTCCATCAGGGCATACATGCCACTGTCCCAAAACGTTTATGCTGGTCAAAAAAATTACCTGTGTGTTATAAAGATCTATCTGTGTCTTGGCTCGTGTAAATTCACAAAATGCCCCCTTTTCAAATATGATGGGAGCCATATCACAATCAGAAAGCGTAAAACAAGAATCTTCGCGATGTAAACATACAGGTTTTGGTATTGCAGGAAACACATTACCATCACATATATCAATGCGATGGTGAACGACTGTTCCATCTTTGTGAATCACAGAGTGTGCATAGATGTTTACCACTGACCTGCTTCCCATGGACAAACCTGTCAACCAGAACATGTTTGAAAGAATCTTACTTGTTTTTGTCCCGTTGTGAATATTATACCAGTCAAAAACGCACTTCGGCATACCCAGCCAGCCTCCAATGGATCTGCAGTAATCATCAGCAAACTCGTCCCTTTTCGTTTTTTCACTCACAGTTCCACGCAGGCTGTCAACAATTTTATAACATCGGTCACAGATCGATAAAAGTCTATTGCAATGATCGTCATTGTAGGGACAGGGGCGTGTTTCATTCTGTCCATCTTCACACTCTGTTTTAACATTACATAACACATCATGACAGAAGCTTACATGATTCTTTATTCACCAGTTCCATAGACAATGACGTGGCTTATGAGGCACTTCATCATTATCTAAACAGAGAATGAACATAGACTTACAACTCCTTTTTTTTGGTGTAAACCTACAGCAAGGGGTGATCCTTAGTTTAGCAACAGATGCCTTCTGTCCATTGTGGTCTGGACCCTGAACTCGTCATTCTGTGTTGTATTGTACTGTATTGTATTGTATTGTATTGTATTATGTTGTGCTGTGTTGTATTCTTTTGTATTGTATTCTATTGTGGTTATATAGCTCAGGTCAGGGGCATAGCCCTTGCTACTGGTACCATGTAACCCAGTACTACCTGCCCTATGTGAAGTCACCCAACGACGGACCAGGTGGAGAAGGAACCCTTTCCCAACGGCTGCAAAGGCGGAAGAGAATAACCAAAGCGCAGGGCGAGCTCTTGTCCTTGGCTGGAAGTCCTCCTAGGAGACGGAACTCTGAAGAAAAAACCTGCACCTGCCGAGGCCGTCCTACACGTGGCAGTATCTGCACCTGTGGGACTGTGAGCGTCGGTAGGCGAGAGAGTGGGGAAGGGACTGCACAACTCCTCTTCACTAAAAAAAAATAAGTCACCTGTGCTGGTCAGACAGCCAGGCTAATGTCGGAACGTCGAGCTAGCCCATCAACACCCAGCTTTCCCAAACCCTGTGGCGATGGAGAAGTGGTAACGGGGACAGGCAGAGGATGCTGCTGGCAGTTCCTAGTCACGACTCTGCATGCAGGTGGCTGTGGGGTGATGGTCGTCCGCTGTAGACTGGGGCAGATGCGGCGCCCGTATCCTCCCACAGTGTCAGAGCAGCCCTTTTTAGGGACAGCACTGCTCTCCCACATGGGGAAGGGGAGATAAAAGGATCCCTAAACAAAGCCTGCCTCACCTAGTACCTAGTAGGAAACTGCACCTACTTGGACATCCAACACTAGCGGTAGAAAACAACAGAAGAAAAGAAACAGGAGTCATGCCCTGATTCTGGGTGCCTGGAATGTTCGCACCCTTTTAGACAGAGATGACAGACCAGAAAGGCACACAGCGCTCATTGCTAGAATGCTTGATTGCTACCACGTGGACATAACAGCCCTGAGCGAAACCAGGTTTGCGGGTGAAACCCAGCTGGAGGAAGTTGGAGGGGGCTACACTTTCTACTGCATTAGGGAGCCAGATGGCACCCCAAGAAATTCAGGCGTGGGCTTTCCCATACGAACTAAACTTGCACGACAGCTTGACAGCCTTCCACGTGGGATAAACGATAGGCTGATGACCCTGCATCTGAAGCTGTCCGAGGATCACTTCTCCACAGTCATCAGCTGCTATGCCCTGACGATGACCAACCCTGATGACGTCAAAGAATCTTTCTATGACTATGCGATTGCCTGGCAGAGGGACAGATGTGATGTTTCCATTACACGCTGCATGAGAGGAGCAGTCTGATGGTCGAACTATTGCCTGGTGCGCAGCAAGATGAACATCAGACTTGTATGCAAGCTCCAACCAGCAAGGTAGAAACCCCCAAAGAAGCTGAACACCTACCGCCTCCCTATCACCAAGGACGTGCTGCAGCAGCAAATCCAAGCAGCTGTCCAAGAAATTCCTGCATCGACTGATGTAGAAGAGGTATGGAGCACCTTTAGAGAGGCTGTGAACACAGCAGCAGCTGACACACTCGGCTTTGTACAGAGGGGCCTTAAAGACTGGTTTGACGAGAATGACTCTGGAATCTCCAAGCTCCTGGACACACTGCATATACGGCATCAGGATCACATTTCCGATAACGACTGCCAGAGGAAGAAGGACCAGTTCTTGCAAACCAGGCAACTCTTCAGAGAAAGATTTGTGAACGCCTCATCACTTTCTGGATTATGCCCCAAACTGCCATAAAAATATCAACAAAATCAGTCGGAATTCACAGTTAAAAATAATAAACCATGAGAGTTAATACCCTTGATGAAACGTAAAAATTTCCAGCCTTGACTTTTCTCAAGATTAAGTCCTTTTCCCTTCAAACGACGTTTAGAAATACTTGAACTTGGCTCTAATTGTTATTAGTTTAACAAAACACTCAATTTTCATATCAACTTTAAAAATATAAAACTAGAATGAATATAAAAGATAAATTGAATGGACCGTGTCATACATTCCCGGCGGGTGTAACTAAACTTGTACATCTATCTGGATCCAGAGAAAACGGCTAAATGTTCCAGTGTGATTGCGGCGATAGCAACGTCTCCTTTACCGCGGACTTAAAAAGAATTCTTAATTGCCCTTAAAGATTTTTTGAATGCCCAAGATACACCAGAAAAATATGATTTGAACAGCGTTCTCACTGCGAATACCGCAGTCAATTTATCGCCCTTAAAAAAGCATGTTTAAATGTTAAATTTTTGAACGTCAGTTAAGGCGCCACGATAGTGTATTGAGTAAGACAGTTTCTCCTCACCTGAACAAGTGGGGTTCGAATCTGCCTTCGGGGCTTTTTTTCTTTCTTTCTTTCTTTCTTTCTTTTTTCTTTCTTTTTTTTTTTTTTTTTTAACTCGAAGCTTTATAATAATACAGAACACATTTTAATTATTAGATGTATTTTCTAAAGTGTATCACAAGTGAGTCTTGAGGGCTTTGCCTCTCTTCTCTATCTGCGTTCCACGCTAGTTCGTGCATTAAAATCACAACACAATATAACAATTTCTGTCAATGTATCTTCGTTCCACGCTAGTTCGTGCATTAAAATCACAACACAAAATAACATTTTCTGTCAATGTATCTTCGTTCCACGTTAGTTCGTGCATAAAAACCACAACACGCTATATAATACTTCTGTCAATGTTTTTTTGTTTTTGTTTTTTGTTGTTGTTTTTCCACGCTATCCTCTATCTTGTCCTATATGCTCATGCTGTTGTCTCTTCCAAATGACGTCCAAATCTTTGTGAAGGAATACAAAATTATGTATTTTCTTAGATGTTCGCTGTGTGTGTATGTGTGTGTGTGTGTGTGTGTGCGCGCGCGCGCGCGCGCGCGCATGTCTGTGTATGTATGTGAGTATGTGTGTGTGTGTGTGCGTGCACGTGTGTGTATGTGTGTGTGTATGTGTGTGTGTGTCCGTACGTATATGTGTGCAAGGGTGGATATGTGTGAGTGTTTGTATGTGTGTGTGTGTTTGTGTGTGTGTATGTGTGTGTGAGTTAGTTTGTGGATACGATATTACTTGTGTGATGTATGTAAAGTAGCAGTTTGACACGTTCGGTTAGAGGCCAATGACAAACAGATAGAGCGAATGTTGATTTATTTATTACTCTGCCCTGATAATAAATCATTCCCCCACCCCCTCCCTCCAGTCACGCACTTTCACACCCCGAAATGAGTCATGAAGACACCTCCCAGAGATTGTTCGTCGTTATTCTTGGCAACGCTACTGACTGAGACAGAGAGTGGTGTGATGAAAACCGTGTCAGTCTTGTTTTTCTCTCAGTCGCTCGGGACGAAGGCGTATTGTTCTCACGTTCACTGGTGTCTGTTTCCAATATGATAGGAATTACTTGTTCTCTATCTTTAAGATACTACAAGAAGTGAATGACTTATCTGTTTCTTATAAGATAAGAAATGAATTATTTGTTTCAGATCTTTAAAACAATTTCTTTAAGACATGAATAACTTTCCGATTTTTAAAAGAAGACAAGTCATGGGTGCCTTTATTTCCGATCTTTTAAGGAAGACAAGATATGGCTACCTTGTATGTTTCTGATCTTTAAAGCTAGACAAGATACGAATACCTCTGTCTGTTTCCTATCTTTAAGACAAGATATGATAGGAATAACATGTTTGTGTCCAATCTTAAAGATATGAAAAAATGGGAATACCATCTACATTTATTTTCACATAAACAGAATATACAGGGGATTTGGCAACACAATACCTCAAAACAAATACATATCAAAACTTCAAGAATATGTAAACAGGTAAGTGGCAATATGATGACACAATTCTATGTGTTGGATTCTGAGAGATGAATGTAAACTTATTACTTTTTACAAGTAGATGGGTCTTTCGTCTCACATCCTGACGTGACTCAGAGGTACAGTGTAAACGTTTTTTTATGTAATTATCAATATATGTGTCCACTCAATTACAATGTATTAAAGATAGGTTCTTAGCGAGAATAATGTTACTATTAAAGACACACTCATAATGAAGATACCTTTTTTTCAGGCTACAAAGGGTGCAGATCAGACGTATGTTACGATTTTTTTGGTGTTTTTTTTATCCAAAGATGACAGACTGCCCAACAGTTGTTATACATGTACAGAATAAGTATGTGCTGAATCGCCACGGCACAACGGCTTCTACTCTGAGTCCGAGTCTGAATCTGAGTCTCTCAATGTCTCTGTCTCTGTCTGTCTCTCTCTCTCTCTCTGCTCTGTCTGTCGCTCTCTCTGTGTGTCTCATTCGGTCAGAAACAATCAGTAAACTGCGAAGTTCGTGCATTAAAATCACCACACAATATAACTTTTTCTGTCAATGTATCTTCGTTCCACGCAAGTTCGTGCATTAAAATCACAACACAATGTAACATTTTCTGTCAATGTATCTTCGTTCCACGCACGTTCGTGCATTAAAATCACAACACAATGTAACATCTTCTGTCTTTTATTGTTTGTTTGTTTTTTGTTTGTTGTCATTTTTTATTGTTCCACACTATCCTCTATCTTGTCCCATATGCTCATGCATCTTCCAAATAACGTCCATCTGTTTCTGAAGGAATACAAATATTTCAGCTTTACGTGTCACTGTCGTTCTTTCTCCAAGGTATCATTAAATCATACAAGAACAAGAGAGGCAAGGCCTTCAAGACTCACTTGTGATACACTTTTTAAAAAATCTAATCGTTAAAATGTGTTTTGTATTTGTTATTCTTCTTCTTCTTCTTCTTCTGCGTTCGATGTTTTGGCTGCGTCAGACGGTCACCCCTGTCGCCACGATGTAGCCCACGGTCTTCTGCAGGTCGTGGCGGTCTCCCCAAAGCTGCGCCTGTAGCTCCGTGCCCCCTGGCCAGGTTTGACGCCGTAGAGCTTCATGGGTTGGGCAGTGTTGGAGGATGTGTTCAGGGGTCTGGGGTCCAGTGCCACATGGACACTCATCAGTGTGGGCGATCTTCATACGGTGAAGGTGACTCAGTAGTCGGCAGTGGCCGGTTCTCAGTCTGAAGAGGACTGTCTGCTGGTGTCTCTGGAGCTGGTGGATTGGATCGACACCACTGTTTGCACCCAGCCTTCTCTTCCACTGGTTCTGGTAACGGTTGTGGATGATGGTCCTGGCCTCTCTGTAGGTCACGGGGTGGCTGAACTGCTTCATTTTGCTGCCTGCCTTGGAGAGAGCATCGGCCTTTTCGTTCCCCATGACCCCACAGTGAGAAGGAACCCACTGAACAGTGACAGTCGACCGTTTTGAAAGGTCATGAAGGGCTGCTTTGATGTTTGTCAGCTGCTGTTCGTTTCTGGTTGACTGGAGTCCCTGCAGGAGAGATCTGCAGTCAGTGAAGAAGGCTATCTTTGGTGGTGGGTTGACTGACGTCCTGAGGCCTTGTGCAGCATGGAGTAGTGCTGCTGTCTCCGCTCTGTAGTTCGAGGAGATTCTTCCTGTGGGGAAGGCTCCAGGGGTCAGTCTTCCATCTGTGTGCCTGATGAAGATGCCTGCTCCTCCATTCTTCACCGCTCCCTCCGAGGATCCATCTGTGAAGACGTGCGTCCATTCGCTGGGGTTGTACTGAGTCTCAATCATCTCCAATGTCAGAGCTTTCAGCAGGGGAGGGGCTTGGCAGTCCTTTTGGTCGATGCCAGGGACTTTTGTGATGACTGAGACTCCTTCCAGTTGGTCGGCCGGTTCCTCGAAGTCGGGGAGTGTTTCCATCTCGGCAGGGGACGAGGGCAGCAGGTCTTCATGTTGGCGGTGCAGGGTCTTGGAGAGGTGGTTGAAGCTGGTCCGCTTCAGTCTGTTCTTTGTTGGGTGCTTCAGTTTTTCGTGCATTGGGTGAGTTGGCATGCGCAGGAGCTTCTCGCTGTGGATGAAGACTTTTTCCTCTCGTCTATCTTTGAGTGGGTGGAGGCCTGTGTGTTTCTCCATCGCCTGAACTGGAGTCGTCTTTATCCCGCCAGTGATCAGCCGTAGCCCTGCGTTTGTTATTATAAAGCTTCGGGTTTAAGAAAAAGAAAAAAAGTCCTAACGGCAGATTCGAACTCCGTGTGTTCGGGTGAGAAGAAACTGTCTTACCCATTACACTATCGTGGCTCCTTAACAGACGTTCAAAAATATAACATGTAAACATGTTGTTTTTTTAAGGGTGATAAATCGATTGCAGTATTCGCAGTGAGAACGCTGTTTAAATCATAATATTCTGGTGAATCTTGGGCAATCAAAAAATCTTTAAGGGCAATCAAAAATTCTTTTTAAGTCCGCGGTAAAGGAGACATGGCTATCGCCGCAATCACACTGTAACATTTAGCCGTTTTCTCTGGATCCAGATAGATGCACAAGTCTCAGTTAGTTACACCCGGTTGACACAGTCGATTCAATTTCTCTTTTATGTTCATTCTAGTTTTAAAGTTGATATGAAAATTGAGTATTCTGTTAAACTACTAACACGTAGAGCCAAGTACAAGTACTTCTAAACACCTTATGAAGTGAAAAGGACTTCATTTTGAGAAAAGTCAAGACTGGAATTTTTTACGTTTCATCAATTCAAGGGTATTAACTCACATGGTTTATTATTTTTAACTGTGAATTCCGACTGATTCTGTGGATATTTTTATGGCAGTTTGGGGCATAATCCAGTAAGTGATGAGGCATTCACAAATCTTTCTTTGAAAAAATATTAACGGTCTCCTTCTCCAACTTTCCATCACATGTTATCGTGTATTGTCGATTGAATAATTATAGGATTGAACGGGCAGGTCAACAACTTGAAACAAAATGGCGTCGTTCGCGTTCGCGAAGAATATGAGCACGCGCTTTGAATGTGTATAAATATGTGTACGCAATTGATTTTTGCCCATGACCTTCAGTGCTCAGCCAATAGATCTATAAAGTCAACTCGTCGTATTGATTTTTAGTATTTTCCGAAAAAGACCACTTGGGCAAATGAACATAGCGAAAGCCCTGTACACTGAGAGTAAAACACTCAAGCTTTTTATGTATTGAGTATAATTTCAAAATGTAATGTTTAAGATGAGAAAGATCAGTTTAAAGCAAATTAAGTCTCTTAGTATTAATTACAGATTAATTTCCCTTTTTTACTATCTGCACGAAAACGTTTGCAAACTAAATATAACTTCCATGCTTGGCAAAAGAAGTTCCTGTTTGAATAAAAAATGATAACAATGACTGCTCTTGTTGTTGTGTCAGAATATCAGATCAAAATGCCAAGTTTAGAGAAAAGAAAATATAAATATAACAGTAAATGCAGTTTGCATATAATTTGGCTTCTTTTTTTATTTTTTGTGCCCATCCCAGAGGTGCAATATTGTTTTAAACAAGATGACTGGAAAGAACTGAATTTGACAAAGTATTTGCAGAGAAAATGGCAATGTTAAAGTTTACCACACACACACACACACACACACACACACACACACACACACAACCGAACACCGGGTTAAACCATAGACTCACTTTGTTTACACAGGTGAGTAAAAAATGTTGCTACATTGTACAATTTTGATGTATTTTCTGAGGTGTTCTGTGTGTGTGTGTGTGTGTGTGTGTGTGTGTGTGTGTGTGCGCGCGTGCGCACGCGCGTGCGCGCGCGCGCGTTTATGTGTGTGTGTGTGTATTTGTGTGTGTATGTGTGTGTGAGTTTATGGATAAGATATTACTTGCGTGATGTATGTAAAATAACACTCTCTCTCTCTCTCTCTCTCTCTCTCTCTCTCTCTCTCTCTCTCTCTCTCTCTCTCTCTGTCACTTTTCTGTCAGATACAGAATATGTAACGACAGTGATCTGACCTGTCCACTATGTAAAGAATCACAAGAATATGAGATACACTTTGTTCTTTGTTGTCCAGGTTTAAGGAACATTCGAGAGGAGTTTATTCAGCCTAAATATTATAGTAAACCTACGTTGTTTAAATTGAAATTATTGATGTCATCTACTTCCCCTGAAGTTGTTCGCAAATTTTCACTATTTTTATACAAAGCTTTCAAATTCAGAGAAGTGGATACTTCGTGAAAACGCTGTTTGTTTTCTCATTGTTTTTTCTCTCTTTTTTTCTTTTATTGTTCTACACATTGGACTGTAATGCAGGTATATTTTTCTTTCAGTTTCTTGATGCTCACAGTGTCGTGATGTATGTTTGTAAAATAATGTTCACATTCCCATTCATAAGGGGCCTAGGCCTATACATGAATAAACCATCTTGAATCTCTCTGTCACTTTCACACACACACACACACACACACACACACACACACACACACACACACACACACACACACACAGAGGCGAGTGCAAACACACACTCACATGCACACACAGACATATGCACGCAAGCACACACGCATACACACACACACACACACACACACACACACACACACACACACACACACACACACACACACACATCAGCGTGACTATCGCCACAAATATATATTTTAATACACCACACAGTTTCGGGCCTAAATTTCCTATCAGGTACATAATTCACATCAAAATACATGGTCACGAAAATAACCAAACTACAATGGACACAGTGCCACCTTCAAGTCTCACCAGAACGGGCAGTGTACATGTCTTTTCCGAGTTGATCTCAGTGTTGTGTGGACTGGTACACTGCCTCCTGTTTGTGTGCGCTGATATAACCACACATCAGTGGAGTGTGAACAGCATATACATGAATACCTGGGCTGGTGCACTGAACATCAGTGACATGTGTCCAGGTGTAGAGTACTTTCTAAACCAAAACAACACGAACATCACGGTGTTACAGGTCAATGCGTCAGACTGTAAACGGAAGTTACCACAACACACAACACAACAGGGAGTGGTGTACGGGGTGTGTGGTGATTTCAACACGTTCTGTAAACTGCATGTAAAGGCGCCACAAGGTATGAAGGTACGTGTTTTTATACAGAGACTAGAGTACTGGTGTGATTCTAAGCACAGAACAACTACAATACACGTGCCATTCTATGCAAAATATTTTTTGTTATGCAATCTTCATACCCTTGAGAAAATGTTTGTTGAATCATATTTTGGAAACAGCATGGTGGTCATAAACGTCAACACTTCAATGGGAAAAGTTTCTTTTGAAACAATGAACTGTCACCAGTTTTTTTGTCAAACATTTATTTGAATATTCTGCATATGTATCAACACCATACGTAGACGTTTTATATACAGACATGGATTTTAGTGTGGAATGGAGAGTACCCTCTGGATGGATCATGATGAGTATTCAACAAATATGGAAGGTTATGAGATGTGCTGGTCATTCTGATAAACAATACTGGATAAAACTGCATTTAAAGACAAATACAACTCACCAAAGTGTTGAACGTATTTGCTGTTTCGATCTACATTCAGCTCAAATTATTCACACATCATACCTAAAGATCAACCTTCACTACTGGCAAGACTGGCATCCTGGTCTGAAAATGTATCTGTCTATGGTATCTGTTGATAAACAACCTGTCAAGTTAACAAACGGCCTTTACAACTGTTCTGTAAACTACTACACTGATTTCCAACGTCATCTGGACTGCAATCTGAAGTCAGAGTGTGAAGATGGACGGGATGAAACAGAACACTGCCCCTTCAGCAGTCCTGACTGCCAGGGGTTGGTGGCTTCACGTAACAAGTGTTACATGTTAGTCTCCATGGACACACACATTCTCGCCCTATTGTCCCATTATGAGTGTTTGAAAATAGGTGAAAGATTAGCTTCAGCAAAATCCAGAAAGGAACAGGTAAATTTTCAACATCTCTTTAAACATTTCGATAAATTTGAAGCACCTATAGGGTTAATGTGTGGTTGGGACTCTGTGCCGTATCCATATAGAAAGTTTTGTAAATGGTCTGACAACACTGTGGTGTACACCATGACTCACTTCAGTTTACAGACTCCGTACCTGCCCTCAGCACGTGCTGGTCAAGTTGTACTGTACAACATGCTGTTAAGGTTCAAGTTCTCCTTTTATATAAACTACGCAACAATGCTGATAATTTGTGAAGTACTGTTGAGTGATGCCCCATACTCAAAAGTGTCACTGGCTCATTTACTCTTACCAGAAGCTATCTTTACACGTACGAAACAGCCTTTATCAATTTCCCCAGACGATCACATTACACATGTGTTGTTTTCACATTATTCAAGAAATATGTGTATGAAAACAATGTATGCACCACCATGTATACACATGAACATGACTAATGCAGAGCATACTGACATGTTTGTGATGGGAAGGAAAACCACATACATGCACGCCATGTTTATTTGTGATGATGGTGTCACAGCTGTGCAGCACACCCTTGTGTGTGACTTCAGGCCAGACTGTCCAGATAGTACCGATGAGTCATTTTGTGAACACCCTTCATGCACTGGTTTTCTCTGTTCTAACAGTCAATGTGTATCGCTCAGTCAACGTTGCAACCAATACGCAGATTGTGTTGACGATTCTGATGAGGTTGGGTGTCCTGATGACTACAGTTTCCTGGCTGATGTCAAAGAGAAAGACATGAAGCAAAGGTTTTATGTGAATCTGGATGGGACAGGTTACTTCACTCAACAGGTGATGACAGCTGATGACTCTTGTCCTCACAGTCATTATCGCTGCACAGCTGAGTGGTTGTACTGTCTGCCTGTATACACCCGGTGTAACGGATTTTCTGACTGTGTGTATGGAGAAGATGAACAAGACTGTGAGAGAGCAATGTGTCCTGGTTTCTACCGGTGTCGAGGGTCCAGAGTTTGTGTGCACGGAGATCATCTGTGTGATGGCTGGGGTCAGTGTCCACAGCGGGATGACGAACTGTTGTGTGACAGGATCTGTCCTGAAGGTTGTCTATGTCAAGGTTATGTTTTCCTTTGTACCGAACCATTTCCTCCAGGTCTATATCTTCACTTAAGATATGTAGACGCGACAGGTTCAAACATGTCAATGGATTATTTCAATGAAAATAAATACCTTGTTCGTTTGACACTATCCAAGTGCTCCCTTCATAATATTTCAGTCACAACACTCGCAAACCTGAACTATTTAGATCTTGCCAATAACAACTTAAGAATCTTCAATATGACAGTTTTTCTTGAGCTTCGAAACTTAAGAGTTCTTCACTTACAAAACAATCCACTTCAAACGATAAATAGTGAAGGAAGGAAGGACCTTCATTATGAATTGACACGAGTGGATGTATCAAAAACATATCTGAATATTTTTTTCAATAATTCATCCTTTCATTTGCCTGATGTGCAGTTTTTGAATGTGTCATTCTGTGCTATTGAAACTATCGGACCAGTGGGTTTTAAAAATATACCACATCTCAAAGAGCTGGATATAAAGGGGAATAGAGTTACTGACTTCCCTTCAGATCTGTTTTCATCTTGTGATCAGCTGGAAAGTATCTTTTCATCAAACTACAGATTTTGCTGTATGGATATATTTCCCAAGCACTCTGGTAACATTAAATGTTTGGCACCACACACTGTACTCCCTTCGTGTACAGCACTGCTACCAACTGAACTGTACAGAATTTTCTTCTGGTTGATTGGCGTTTCTGCCATGATAGGCAATTTTGTGTGTCTGATGACTTCACATGCTGCGAAAAAAATTATTGGAAGCAGTTCCATCAGTGCTGTTGTCCATCTTCAGTTTGCTGATATATGTATGGGAAGTCACGTCAGCATTATCGTGACAGCAGACAATATATTTGACGGAAAGTACATCCACATTGAAAAAGCATGGACAAATGGTATAATCTGCAAGCTGGCTGGGTTTCTTTTCTTTCTCTCAAGTACAGTATCAAAACTGATTATTTGTTTAATAACATTGTATCACATTTCTGTACTTTGTTTCCCGAAAGGTGGAAGGAGATTACCATTACTGGCTGTAGGCTGTGTGTGGATTGTTGGAATTTTGTTGGCAACAATTCCATTTCTCCCTGGACTATCCCGCTGGGGCCTCCAGGGTCAGTCTGGTCTCTGTCGTCTGGCTTTATTTGATCACCATAACTCTGGACATTACTTCAAGTGGTTTACAGTTATTATGACTGTCAATGTCATTTTATGTGTGATGATTGTAGCTGGGCAAGCTGTCATCTATAAAGAAACACCAAAGTACAGAACAACTCTCAATCCAGTAGAGACACCATTGCATTCTTCAGTGCATGTTATGAGAAAAGTGGCTGTTACAGATGCTGCTTCCTGGCTGGCGTTCGGACTGGTGACGATGATGAGTTCACATGGTGTTACTGGTTTCGATACGATCCATGACACCATGGTTGTGTTCGTGTTGCCTTTCAACTCTGCTCTCAACCCACTTCTCTACATGTGGGCAGTCAACTCACAATGGCGACATCAGCAGCAAGAAGAGAAATTGATTCAGATGTTAAAACCACGGCATGCCCAAAGAAGAAAAAAAAATGATATTCTTTGCAATACATGCATGGATATACATTGAAAGAGTGAGATAGAGAGAGAGAAAGAGAGAGAGAGAGAGAGAATAAGCAGTATTTTTCCAATAGCCAGGGACCTATTTCAACGGCAATCTTCATACATACTTGACTTACTTGACTTATTCCTCTTGATTCCGTGGGGAACATAGGGCCGCAACAACACTCCTCCAACGCACCCGGCTCTGGCTGGTCCTCTTCAGTTCGGCCCACGTCATTCCGGCCGCCCTTGTCTCTGCCTCAATGCTTCTCCGCCAGGTCTGCTTCGGACGGCCAACTTTCCTTTTCCCCTGTGGGTTCCAATCAAGAGCCTGTCTTGTGATGTTTGTTGCAGGCTTGCGTAGTGTATGGCCTATCCATCCCCATTTCCGTTTCTTGATTTCCGTCTCCAGTGGGGCCTGTTTTGTCATGTTCCAAAGTTCTTCATTGGAGACAACCTCTGGCCATCTGATGTTCAGGATGTTTCTTAGACATCTGTTGGTGAATGTCTGAAGCTTGTTGGTGCTGGTCTTTGTCACTCTCCACGTCTCTGAGCCATAGAGTAGAACCGACTTCACGTTGGTGTCAAAAATACATAAATGAAGCGGTATTTCTATGCGTTAATGTTATGACATTTCCTGTGGTTGCGACTCAGTTTGAGGGATATTGTTTGTGATCTGATATAGATTCAGCTGCTACACATTGTGCCGCCATCTTGACAGGTCAACCACATCAACGACAGTCACGTATTCATTCAGTCTGTGCCAATCAGACAGCCACCCTTTCTATACATAGGCCCTCCACTCATGCCAAGGTAAACATAGATAAACATGGCGGCTTCAGTAAAAAGAAGTGTTTATTTGAGTCAAAATATGGAGTATTTCGTGTCATTATCAAGCCTGACTCTTGATCAAATTGGTGGATTACACGGTACACACACACATACAATCACAAACACACTCACATATATATATATATTTGTATTTCTTTTTTTCACAACGGATTTCTCTGTGTGAAAATCGGGCTGCTCTCCCCAGGGAGAGCGCTTCGCTATACTACAGTGCCACCCATTTTTTTGCAATTTTTCCTGGGACGGTTTTTGTCGGACCAAACACGAGAAGTAACACCCATGGGTTTTCGTTGTGAACCCTGATTTCGTGAAGTTACCAGTCTGGTTTGTCATGGTGGAGGTTATACTCCATCACTGAGATAAACAGAGAGAGTGAGATAGATAGATATGTATATATATATATATATATATATATATAGAGAGAGAGAGAGAGAGAGAGACAAGTGAAGGAATGTTTCAAACATGACGTAGTAGATGACGTTTTGTAAGGTCCAAGATGATGACGAAAAATTAACATTACGTCAACTATGATGAGTGTGGTCTGTGACCAAGCTGCTGGGAATAAACAAAAATTCAAATTATCATATTTTTTTTTATTGTTAAATAAAATGTTGGTCTTTAACTTTAATCTATTAAATTTAAATGGATATATATATATACATATATATGTATGTATGTATGAGCAACGCACCACGCGAAAACCCAGCTGAAGTAGGAATTTATCATTTTTACATTTGTATATACCCCCTAAAAGTTGTCAAATCACAGATCAAAATTTTTAAAAACCAGATTTGATCTATCTGTCATAGTATTTTTCTATGTTTTTTTTTCTTCTAAGTTCGTGTGCCTAAGGAGTAGAAATGGAGAAATCAGCTCATGAAAAAACGACATATTTATGTGCCTGTGACATAAAAACAAGAATTATCCTGAATATCTATGTGGTGTCAAAAGATTCAGAACTGAATCAACTTCAAATTTCCATATGAAAGAGGCACACGAAAATTCGTATTCTCTCTCTGCACTACTCAAAGTTCGTCCATGTCCATATCCATTTTGTGAACGTCTCAGTATGTGCGCGTATGTGTGTATCGGAGAGTGTGGAAGAACATTTTACATGTGTTTTGGTGCTTTTGATTTCCCATTTCCCCCCTCCCCTGATATGAGCAAGGCTTAAGTCAATAAACCATTTGTCAAAGGAAGACAAGTATGGCAAGAAGAGGAGTGACGTCATGCAACAGAGAAAATTCAGCCACATGGGAAAACCCACATATTTGTCTGCTGTAACTTTAAAACAATAATTTTCCTGGTGTGGCATGATTCAGAATCAAGAAAATTTTAGATTTCGATATGTCAAAGGCACAGGAAAATTCGTATTTTCAAAGACAAGAATGGCAAGTGGAGGAGTGACGCCACAAGAGAGCCGACGGCGACAGTGAATGTTCAAATATTTTACGCCCATAAGCTGATGCATGAATCTTTGGAACATCGGCTTAGATCCATATCAAACTAACGTTTACTGACTGCAGTCATGTGTATTGCCACATAATCAGCTGTACATAGACTCAATGACCAGTCTCTGTGGCCTGGAAGCCCAAATCCCTTGAATGTTACAACTGAAGGAGATCATGTCGATCATGTCGTTTGTATCCAGCATTACCAACAGCTCCAGTGTCTTGACAAGGATGGAGATCGTGTGTGAAAGTGGTGGAGGGAGTGAGAGTACGTGCGTGTGTGCGTGCGTGTGCACATGTACATATGTGTGCACGTTGGTGCATTGTGCATGTGTACGTGTGCGTATGTGCGTGTGTGTGTCCGTGTGTATGTGTGTGTGCCCACGTGTACGCGTGCAGTTTATTAACGTTTGTGTGTATAATATGTGAGTGTGCACATGAACGCATGCACGCGCGCGCGTACACACACACACACACACACACACAAACACACACATAGAGCCGTGGGCAAATCCATACGCTCCCGAACACAAGAAAATCTTCTCTTGTTCAGAGCGGAAATACGCGTTTGATCCGCCAATCACAAATTGTTGAAAGAAGTGGACTTGCCCAGAGTGACCACGGAAGATATTTCACCAGAATTTGCTTTTGGTTAAGTTAGTGAAGCCGGGAAAGTCACAACAATCATAGAGGAAGTTTTCTACTTTGACAGATCTAAATAATGACTTTAAAACAATGAAATAAAGATGGATGTGGGTTGTTGAAGATAGGATCGTTTCGTTTGCAGCACACAGCATGGCTTCGAAAAACACTAGTATCAGATAGTGGTAAGAAATATGATATGTACCAGTACTGTTAACTGCCCCCCTCCCTTCCCTTTGTCACTTTTGATTTTGTTGTTGTTCAGCAGGGATCTCGCATAAACCATGGCTTTGCTTGTTGGCAGAAGTAAAAGAAAAGCAAAGGACACATGAACAGTGTAAGCAAACTACGAATGCTTTCCTGATGATGATGGATAACCAGTCTAAGTTCCTGAGTAAATCGTTGAGCAGTTTGTTGCCCTGTTGTTTGATTCTCTGAGCAATCTGAGTGTCGTCAGCATGGTCAGACAACCTCTCCTCACTAAAGAAAAGAAAACTTTGGAAAATACTCCACCCACATCAGCAGCTCTTGAACGGCACACACACAGAGCAGTTTATCCGAGAAGGTGCTTACATCTGGAGGTAGAACGGCGGGGATTGCAAAAAGGAGAGGGAAAGACCTTAGTGGACCATTCTACAAAAGCTCAAGAAACTTGATGTGAACTGATTCACTGCTCCTGCACAGTGGTGTGCAGAGAAAGGTGCAAATGCTGCAGGACCAACTTAAAGTGCAGATCCTTGTGTACAAATCGCAGGGACTGTCACAAAGACTAAACATTGCCCAGCTGGAAACCTCATTTCAGTAACTTTGTGATACCAGCTTGATGTTTTAGTTTTTCAGTCATGCTGAAACTATCAGAATTATTTATTTGGCTTTATAGAGTGCACATTATGTACTTCATGACTCTTGTAACCGCACATCCGATGACATGCCTGTGGGATTTTCATCTCAAGAAATCGTCCCCCACCCCTACCCCCAAACTCATCATCCCTCCTTTTACTTTGATGTCTCGTGAGAGTGATGACTAAATCAACGCCCAACAACCCCACCTTAACACCTGTTCAGAGCCATAAGTCTCTGCTACAGATCTCCTTTACAATTTCTGTGATATGGCCTGGTAGGTTTTGATTTTGGTGCTGAGCCTGATTCCCTTTTTGTTCCACAGCCTGTTGTTGAATCTGCCAAAGGCGGAGCTGGCTTTGGCGATGCACAGCATCACTTCTGTATCAAGTGCTGCATAAGGTGCTGCCCAGGTAGCAAAACTTGTCTACTGACCATCTCTGTGTCATCGATCTTGATTGCAGGTAGGGGGGAGGCACTGGCGTTCTGTGAGCTAGCTGGTTGGTACATAGACTCGGTCTTGCTGAGGCTGATGGCGAGTCCAAAGTGCCTGCAGGAGGTTGAGAACCTGTCCATAATGAACTGCATGTCCTCATGGGTGTGTGCAGCAAGCGCACAGTCATCAGCGAAGAGGAACTCTCTCAACAGTGCCTCAAACACCCTGGACCTGCATGGAGTCGCCGCAAGTTGAAAAGTTTGCCATCTATGCGGAACTGAATGTAGATGTCCCAGTCACAGTCTTGGAAGGCGTCAATCAGCATGGCAGAGAAGAGAATGGAGAACAGTGTGGGTCCAGGACGCAGCCCTGCTTCACTCCATTTACCACAGGGAACGGATCCGACATGGCAGAAATATATATATATATATGTGTGTGTGTGTTTGTGTGTGTGTGTGTGTGTGTGTGTGTGTGTGTCCATACACTCAAGGCCTGACTAATGTGTTTGGTTATGCTGCTGTCAGGCATCTGCCCAGAAGATATGGTGAGCTATGTGTTTGTACAACATTGTAAAAGCATTTTCACTGTGTTATTAAACACAAACTGTCCGAGAATGTGAATTCTTTTTCACTTCATGGAGGAAGGGGGGAAGCGGGACGAGAGAGTGAGGGAGACAGAGAGAGGCAGAGACAGAAAGACAAAGAGAGAGACCGAGAGAGAGACACAGAGAGAGAGAAACTCACAGACTCACTTAAGGAAAGAGAGAAAGAAGAGAGAGAGAGACAGAGAGAGAGAAAACATCATGATAATGTGAAAAGTCACTACAGTGTGTGTATTAACTTTCCATCAGTTCTGAATGGGATTCCAGCCATTTACGAAGTTCAGTTTCATTAGCTTTCCTTCTCTTTTCAGCCAAAGTGTTGAGCGTGTACATGAAAGGATTCACAGCAGAGTTCAATGGTAAAACGAATACAGCCAGGGCCACATTCACTTCTGCAGGAATGGCAATTCCTGCCAAAGCCAGCGTCCCACACAAACCGATGGGAAACCAGCACATAAAATCAGTTACTGCAATCGTAATCAGTCGCCGAGCTATGGTCATGTCCTGTGATACTTTGGTAGAAGTAGTCTTCAAAGTATTGTCCTGTACTGTCCAATAAATAAATGCCTGACCAGCACAGATAAATAAAAAGAGAATAAAGTTCAGGTAAATCAGAATACCAATAGAATACATTTTTCCTTTGAAATCTCGTCTTGTAACAGGTAAAGGAATACAAATGCCTGTCTGGCTATAGAACTCCCAGTGTGATGTGACTGGAAGTAATGGTACCAAGGCTACAAACCAGCCAACCAACCAAGTACACATACAAGCCACTGCTGCTGATGTTCTGCCAAACCTCTTGGTGCTGAAAGGAAAGCGAAGGACAATAAAACGATCCAGTGTAATAAGCCAGATACTAAAGGCAGATACCTCACTGGACAACAGAGACAAAAAGCCAGCTGCCTTACAGTTCGCACTGTTTTTCCATGTATCATCATTGTGGAGGTATTGTCCACGAAACCGTTCATCAGCCACTCCAATGATAGCAATGTAGACACCCATCAGAAAATCAGCCATAGTTAGGCTAACGACAAACACGCTGAATCCACTAGAAGACGTCATACTCTTCATAACCATACGAGCACAACAACAAAAGACATTACCAGTCAGAGACAGACAGGCGACCAACCACAGAAACCCACGGTATGCCCACGACTGCAACAGATCTCTACATGAAGAAATTTCATCTTTTGGGGCAATGCAAGCTGATTCAGCATCGTCAAAGGTGTAGGGAAGTATTTCATTACAGCAAAGTTTATAGTTTTGTGTAGATATAAAGCGCAGTTTAGAAACAGTTTTAAATATGTCAGGCGGAAATATTCTAATAGGGCTACTATCCATGTAGAGCTCAGTTAACTGTGGTGTGAACTGAAATCCATCTGAACTGACTGTGTGAATGGAAGTGAAAGTTAAGTTCAGTTTCTGTATGTGACGAAACAGTGACAGGACTCTAGAGTCAAACGCTGTCAGCATGGTGTGGGACAGATCCAACTCTGTGAGTGCACTGTGCTGGTTAACAGGTGAGAGACCAGTGTGGAGTGAGGTAAGGGGATTGCTGGAAAGAGAGAGTGCCTGGAGGTTGTGTAACCCAAAAAGAAAAGTCAGGTTGACATACTGCAGTTTGTTACTACTGAGATCAAGGAACCTCATATTTACCAACTGTGTTAGATGAATGTGGGTTATAGAACAGTGTGCGAAAACCACAGCAATAAGGAGGGTATTGTGACTCACATCAGTCAGTGTCATACCTGAGCCTGTTGCATCCAGGTAGCGGAGCTGAGGAAAGAGAGCTGCAGAGAAAGGCTGTGGACACAGAAACGAGTGACCTTGACAAAGACAGTTCACAGGACAGGTAACGTCACATGCTGATTCGTCATCATTCATTGGGCAGTGAGGCCAGCCATCACACATGTGGTCACTATGTAAACATATTGTTGAAAGTCTGCATCGGAAAAGTCCAGGACATTTCAGTTGTTCACACCCCTCTTCATCCTCGTGGTTACTGCAATCGTACATCCCATTGCAGCGTGTGTAGACAGGCAGGCAGTTATTGACTTCACCAGGACAGCAATAGTGGCTGGCGGGACAGGACTCACTGGTATTCATTGAAGTGGAGATGAAGTATCTGATGCCGTCAAAGTCGACAAGAGCTGGGTGTGGACTGAATTGTCTTTGGAAGTCTGTGAGTCTAGACACATGGCAGTTCTGTTCATCTGACTCATCCAGACAGTGGGACACTCGATCGCAAACCTTGTCAAAGGATACACACTGACTGTTGGCGCATCTGAATGCACTGATACAGGCATGGTATTCACAAAAGGATTCATCACTCATATCCTTGCAGTCATTGATAAAGTCACATACCAGAGTGTATGATATCATTGTGGAATCACGTTCACACACAAATAAGTGGTCTTCAGAAAGCTGACGATTGGTTGAGTCAGATGTTTTAACCTGATGCACTTCACCAGAAAAAGTGCAAGGTGCTGTGTATTGTTCACCACACACTTTATGCTGGTTAGAACCACACAGATAAAAAGAATGAGTCAACTGTCCATCAGGGCATGCATGCCACTGTCCTTCAGAGAGCAAAACGTTTGTGCTGGTCAACGAGATTACCCGAGTGTTATAAAGATTGATCTGTGTCTTGGCTTGTGTAAATTCACAAAATGCCCCCTTTTCAGACATGTCGTGACTTTGAAAATCACAATCAGAGAAGCGAAAACAAATTCCTTGGAAGTATAAACATACAGGTTTTGGTATTGCAGGAAACACAACACCTTCGCAGATATTGATGCAATGGTGAACAACTGTTCCATCTCTGTGAATAACAGAGTGTGTATAGATGTTTACCACTGACCTGCTTCCTATGGACAAACCTGTCAACCAGGAAGAAAGAGGGTGACTTGTTTTTGTTTTGTTGTGAATATTATACCAGTCAAAAACACACCTTGGCATACCCAGCCAGCCTCCAATGGATCTGCAATAATCATCAGCTATCTCGACGCCTTTCGTTTTTTCACTGACAAATCCATGCAGGCTGTCAACAATTTTATAACATCGGTCACAGATCGATAAAAGTCCATTGCAATGGTCATCATTGTAGGGACAGGGGCGTGTTTCATTCTGTCCATCTTCACACTCTGTTTTAACATTACATAACACATCGCGACAGAAGCTTACATGATTCTTTATTCACCAGTTCCATAGACAGTGACGTAGTTTATGAGACACTTCGTCATTATCTAAAGAGAGAATGAATATAGACTTACAACTCCTTTGTGTGTGTGTGTGTGTGTGTGTGTGTGTGTGTGTGTGTGTAAACCTACAGCAAAGGGTGATCCTTAGTTTAGCAACAGATGCCTTCTGTCCATTGTGGTCTGGACCCTGAACTCGTCATTCTGTGTTGTATTGTATTGTATTGTATTGTATTGTGTTATGTTGTGCTGTGTTGTATTCTTTTGTATTGTATTCTATTGTGGTTCTATAGCTCAGGCCAGGGACATAGCCCTTGCTACTGGTACTATGTAACCCAGTACTGCCTGCCGCATGTGAAGTCACCCAACGACGGACTAGGCGGAGGAGGAAACCTTTCCCAACGGCTGTGAAGGCGGAAGAGGATGACCAAAGGGCAGGGCGAGCTCTTATCCTTGGCTGGAAGTCCTCCTAGGAGACGGAACTCCGAAGAAAAAACTGCACCTGCCGAGGCCGGCCTACACGTTGCAGTATCTACACCTGTGGGACTGTGAGCGTCGGTAGGCGAGAGAGTGGGGAAGGGACTGCACAACTCCTCCTCACTAAAAAAGTCACCTGTGCTGGTCAGGCAACCAGGCTAATGTCGGAACGACGAGCTAGCCATTCAACACCCAGCTTTCCCAAGCCCTGCAGTGATGGAGAAGTGGTAACGGGGACAGGCAGAGGATGCTGCTGGCAGTTCCTAGTCACGACTCTGCATGCAGGCGGTTGTAGGGTGATGGTTGTCTGCCGTAGACTGGGGCAGATGCGGCGCCCGTATCCTCCCACAGTATCAGAGCAGCCCTTTTTAGGGACAGCACTGCTCTCCCCACATGGGGAAGGGGAGAGAAAAGGATCCCTAAACAAAGCCTGCCTCACCTAGTACCTAGTTGGAAACCGCACCTACTTAAAGGTGCACAGCGCTCATTGCCAGAATGCTCGATCGCTACCAGGTGGACACAGCAGCCCTGAGTGAAACCAGGTTTGCCGGTGAAACCCAGCTGGAGGGTGCTACACCTTCTACTGCAATGGGAAGCCAGATGGCACCCCAAGAACCTTGGGCGTGTGCTTTGCCATATGAATCAAACTTGCACGACAGCTTGACAGCCTTCATCGTGGGATAAATGATAGGCTGATGACCCTGCGTCTGAAGCTGTCCGAGGATCGCTTCTCCACAGTCATCAGCTGCTATGCCCCGATGATGACCAACCCTGATGACATCAAAGAAGCCTTCTACGAGGAGCTCAGCCGCACCATTTCAGCGGTGGACAGAAAGGACAGGCTGATCATCCTTTGGGATTTCAATACCCGCGTCGGCGTGGACTTCTCCTTGTAGCCAAAAGTCCTAGGACAGCATGGCACTGGCAAGTGCAACTCCAACGGACTGCTTTTGCTCTCGTTCAGTGCGCAGCATGGACTGACCATCACCAACACCCTCTTCCAACAAGCGGACAAGTACAAGAACACATGGATGCACCCCGCTCTAAGCAATGGCACATGCTGGACTATGTGATTGCCCGGCAGAGGGACAGAGGTGATGTTTCCATTACACGCTGCATGAGAGGAGCAGTCTGTTGGTCGGACCATCGCCTGGTGTGAAGCAAGATGAACATCAGACTTGCACGCAAGCTCCAACCAGCCAGGCAGAAACCCCTAGGAAGCTGAACACCCACCACCTCCCTATCACCAAGAACGTGCTGCAGCAGCAAATCCAAGAAGCTCTCCAAGAAATTCCTGCATTGACTGATGTAGAAGAGGTATGGAGCACCTTTAGAGATGCTGTGTACACAGCAGCAGCTGACACACTCGGCTTCGTTCAGAGGAGCCACAAAGACTGGTTTTGACGAGAACGACTCTGGAATCTCCAAGCTCCTGGACACACTGCATATACAGCATCAGGATCACATTTCCAATAAAGACTGCAAGAGGAAGAAGGATCAGTTCTTGCTAACCAGGCAACTCGTACAGAAGAGGCTACGTGAGATGAAGAACACTTGGTGGGAGAGAAAGTCCGAATAGCTTCAGTCCGCTGCTGATGCTCACGACATGAAGACCTTCCATGATGGTCTCCAAGCTGTGTATGGGCTGAGAGTCACAGGATCAACCCCTGTCCGAGCCTTGGACCAGACCACCCTCCTGACAGTCAAGAAGAACATCCTTGCCCGCTAGGCAGAGCACTTCAACACCATCCAACACAGTCATCCCTGAAACACAGTGCGGCTTCCGCTCAGGCAGGGGAACATGTCGCATGGTGTTTGCTGTATGCCAGATGCAAGAGAAGTGTCGTGAGCAGAACAAGGAGCTCCACATGGTCTTTGTAGACCTGACTAAGGCCTTCGACACGGTGAACCGCCATGGTCTGTGGTAGATCCTCTTAAAGTTCGGCTGCCCAGAGAGCCTAATCCAGCTGATTGCGTCATTCCACGCTGGCATGCAGATGATAGAACAGGAAAATACTGACATGTCAGATCCGTTTCCTGTGGCAAATGGATTGAAGCAGGACTGCGTCATGGCACCCACACTGTTCTCCATTCTTTTCTCTGCCATGCTGATTGACGCCTTCCAAGACTGTGTCCGGGGCATCTACATCCAGTTTCGCACAGACGGCAAACTTTTCAACTTGCGGCGACTGCACGCCACGTCAAGGGTGTTTGAGGCACTATTGAGAGAGTTCCTCTTCACTGATGACTGCGCGCTTGCTGCACACACCCATGAGGACATGCAGCTCATTATGGACAGTTTCTCAACCTCCTGCAGGCAGTTTGTACTCACCATCAGCCTCAGCAAGACCGAGTCTGTGTACCAACCAGCTAGCTCACAGAACGCCAGTGCCCCCCACCTGCAATCAAGATCGATGACACAGAGATAAAGTCAGTGGACAAGTTTTGCTACCTGGGCAGCACCCTATGCAGCAACGGAGCCCTTGATGCAGAAGTGACGCTGCGCATCGCCAAGGCCAGCTCCGCCTTTGGCAGACTCAACAACAGGCTGTGGAACAACAAAGGCATCAGGCTCAGCACCAAAATCAAAACCTACAGAGCTGTTGTGCTCACCACCTTATTGTACTGCTGTGAAACATGGACGACATATCGCCGTCACATTCAACAACTTGAGCAGTTTCACCAGAGATGCCTTCGAAAGATCCTCGGCATAAAGGGGCCAGACAGGGTCTCCAACCTCAAGGTCCTAGAGAAGAGTAGCCTGCCCAGCATCGAAAGCCTGCTGATCCAGAGCCAGCTACGCTGGACAGGAAACGTTGTCCGCATGACAGACATCAAGATCCCAAAGATGCTTTTCTATGGCCAGCTGAAGGAAGGCCACCGCTAACTTGGAAGACCCTGCAAGTGCTTCAAGGACACCTTGAAGACAAACCTCAAAACCTGTGACATAGAAATCACTTCCTGGGAAAATGATACCCTTGACCACTCTCGCTGGAGGATGCTGTGCTCAAGTGGCATAAAGACGTTTGAAAACAAGAGAACGCTGGCCATTAAGGAGAAGCATGAGCGAAGGAAGCAGGGTTCAACTTCTGGAGACGTTTTCCCTCGCAACACCTGTGGGAAGTGCTGCACATCTAGAATCGGCCTCTTCTCCCATATGAGGACACACACCAACAGATAAGCCTGCCTGCCTACTCATCCGTCGGTCCGACGGGAGACTCCATCAAGTAAATTTCGATCCTGTGACTTTTTTAATGGGATTTTTTACCCTTTTTCTGTTGGTCCCCATTGTCCATTTATGAATTTTAATTCTGGTTGGCAGAACTTGGAAAGGTTATGATGGAATTAATTTCCGTGTGTAATATTTTCCGTCTGATTGCCTTTGAGCTAATAAAACAATCTACAACACTACGTGAAAAATCAGTGAGGATAACCCAGTGTTCTGCAGTTGCTTGTCAATACACAATGACATTAATTTTCTGTCTTCTTTATATAGAGAGAGACAGAGAGAGATGAACACATCCACAGAAAACCTATCGCACTCTGTGTCAAAAGAGTAAGTTTATGGCAAATGAAATATATTGTTTTCAGCGTCCATCTTAATGTAATCAGTAACTTGCGTAGTTCGTGCATTAAAATCACAACACAATGTAACATTTTCTGTCAATGTATCTTCGTTCCACGCTAGTTCGTGCATTAAAACCACAACACAATATGTCATTTTCTATCAATTTTATTTTGTTCCACGCTATCCTCTATCTTGTCCCATATGTTCATGCTGTTGTCTCTTCCAAATGGCGTCCAAATGTTTGTGAAGGGATACAAAGACTTCCTTTAAACGTGTCGTTGTCGTTGTTTCTCCAAGGTATCATTCATCATGCAAGAAAAATGTTGCCATATGGTAGAATTTTGATGTATTTTCGGAGATGTTCTGTGTGTGTGTGTGTGTGTGTGTGTGTGTGTGTGTGTGTGTGTGTGTGTGTGTGTGCGTGCATGTGTGTGTGTGTGTGTGTGTGTGTGTACACATATGTGTGCGTGTGTGGATATGTGTGAATGTTTCTATGCGTGTTTGTGTGCGTGTGTGCGTTTATATGTGAGAGAGAGTTAGTGTGTGCATAATATATTACTTGTGTGATGTATGTAAAGTAACAGTTTGACAAGTTTGGTTAGAGGCCAATGACAAACAGATAGAGTGAAAGTTGATTTATTTATTACTCTGCCCTGATAATAAATCATTCCCCGCCCCCTCCCTCCAGTCACGTACTTTCACACCCTGAAATGAGTCATGAAGACACCTTACAGAGATTGTTCGTCGTTATTTTTGGCAACGCTACTGACTGAGACAGAGAGTGGTGTGATGAAAACAGTGTCAGTCTCGTTTTTCTCTCAGTCGCTCGGGACGAAGGCTTCTTGTTAACACGTTCACCTGTGTCTGTTTCAGTAAGATAGAAATTACGTGTTCTCTGTCTATAAGAAACTACAAGAAGTGAATGACTTATCTCTTTCTGATAAGATAAGAAATAAATACCTTGTGTGTTTCAGATCTTTAAAACAATTAATTTCTTTAAGACATGAATAATTTGTCTGTTTTCGATTTTTAGAAAGAAGACAAGTTATGAGTGCCGTTATTTCCGATCTTTCAAAGGAGACAAGATATGGCTACCTTGTATGTTTCTGATCTTTAAAACAAGACAAGATACAACTACCTCTGTCTGTTTCCTATCTTGAAGACAAGATACGATGGAATAACATGTCTATGTCTGATCTTAAAGATATGACAAGATGGGAATACCTTGTCAATTTTCGAGCTTTAAAACGAGACAGGTTATGAATACATATGTTATCACATAAAAGAGAATATACAGAAGACTCAGCAAGACAACTCCTCAAAACAAAAACATATCAGAACTTCAAGAATATATATATATATAGGTTAGTAGTAATAAGATGACACAATTTTATGTGTTGGATTCTGAGAGATGTATGCAATCTTAGTACTTTTTACAAGTAGATGGGTCTTTCGTCTAACATCCTGACTTGAATCACAGGTACAGTGTAAACGTTTGTTATGTAATCATCAATATCTGTGTCCACTCCATTACAATGTAATAAAGACAGTCAGTTTGTAAGCGAGGATAATGTTGTTCTAAAGGACACACTCATAATGAAGATAGGATTTTTTTCAGGCTGCAAAGGGTGTAGATTAGACGTATGTGAAGAGTTGTAATACATGTTGTAATACATGTACAGAATAAGTATGTTCAGAATCGCCATGGCACAACGGCTTCTACTCTGAGTCTGAGTCTGAGTCTGAGTCTCTCTCTCTCTCTCTCATTCTGTCATGAACAATCAGTAAATTGCGTAGTTCGTGCATTAAAATCACCACACAATAAAACATTTTCTGTCAATGTATCTTTGTTCCACGCTAGTTCGTGCATCAAAACCACAACACAATGTAACTTTTTTTTTTCTTTTTTTTTTTTTTTTTCTTTTTTTGTTCTACGCTATCCTCTATCTTGTCCCATATGCTCATGCATCTTCCAAATGACGTCCATCTGTTTCTGAAGGAATACAAATATCACTATCACTACAAATATATGATAACACACCACACAGTTTCGGGCCTGAATTCCCTATGAAGTACATCATTCACATCAAAATGTCTTGATTTCACTACATGGTCACGAAAATAAACAAACTACAATGGACACAGTGTCACCTTCAAGTCTCACCAGAACGGGCAGTGTACATGTCTTTTCCGAGTCGATCTCAGTGTTGTGTGGACTGGTACACTGCCTCCTGTTTGTGTGCGCTGATATAACCACACATCAGTGGAGTGTGAACAGCATATACATGAATACGTGGGCTGGTCCACTGAACATCAGTGACATGTGTCCAGGTGCAGAGCACTTTCTAAACCAAAACAACACAAACATCATGGTGTTACAGGTCAATGCGTCAGACTGTAAATGGAAGTTACCACAACACACAACACAACAGGGAGTGGTGTACGGGGTGTGTGGCGATTTCAACACGTTCTGTAAACTGCATGTAAAGGCGAGACAGGGTATGAAAGTACGTGCGCTTGTAGACAGACTGGTGTACTGGTGTGATTCTAAGCACAGAAAAACTATAATATACGTGCCATTCTATACACGGTATTATTTGTTATGCAATCGTCATTCCCTTGGGCAAATGTTTGTGGAATCACATTTTGGAAACAGCATAGTGATCACAAACGTCAACAGTTCTATGGGACAAGCTTCTTTTGAAACAATTAATGGTCACCAATTTATTGTTGAATATATACTTGAATATTCCGGATATGTATCAACACCATACGTAAGCGTTTCATATGCAGACATGGATTTTAGTGTGGAATGGAG
The DNA here is from genome assembly GCF_041734735.1 of Babylonia areolata. Classification (NCBI taxonomy): domain Eukaryota; kingdom Metazoa; phylum Mollusca; class Gastropoda; order Neogastropoda; family Buccinidae; genus Babylonia; species Babylonia areolata. Next base: position 4,875,358 of record NC_134908.1, read on the forward strand.
AGTACCCTCTGGATGGATCATGATGAGTATTCAACAGATATGGAAAGTTGAGAGGTGTGCTGGTCATTCTGATAAACGTTACTGGATAGAATTTCATTCAAAACCAAATACAACTCGCCAAAGTGTTGAACGTATTTGCAGTTCTGATAATCCATCATCTAAAATATTTTACACATCATACCTAATGATCCTCCTTCACTACTGGGAAGACCATCATCCTGGTCTCAGAATATTTGTGTCTATGCTGTCTGTAAATAATCAGCCTGTAAAGTTTACAAACGGCATTTTCAACTGTTCTGTAAACTACTACGCTAATTTTCTACGTCATCTGGACTGCAATCTGAAGTCAGAGTGTGAAGATGGACGGGATGAAACAGAACACTGCCCCTTCAGCAGTCCTGACTGCCAGGGGTTGGTGGCTTCACGTAACAAGTGTTACATGTTAGTCTCCGTGGACACACACATTCTTGCCCTATTGTCCCATTATGAGTGTTTGAAAATAGGTGGAACATTAGCTTCAGCCAAAACTAGGAAGGAACGGATAAATTTTCAACATCTCTTTAAACATTTCGATAAATTTGAAGCACCTATAGGTTTAATGTGTGGTTGGGACTCTGTGCCGTATGCATATAGAAAGTTTTGTAAATGGTCTGACAAGACTGTGGTGTACACCATGACTCACTTCAGTTCAGAGACTCCGTACCTGCCCTCAGCACGTGCTAGTCAAATTATACTGAACAACATGTTGCTAAGGTTTGAGTTCTCCTTTTATATAAACTACCCAACAATGCTGATAATTTGTGAAGTACTGTTGAGCAATGCTCCATACTCACAAGTGTCACTGGCTCATTTTCACTTACCAAAAGCAAACTTTAACCATAGGAAACAATCCTTATCAATTTCAACAGACAATCAAATTACACATGTGTTTTATTCACATCATTCAAGAAGTCTATGTATGAAAACAATGTATGCACCAATTTGCACACACATGAATATGACTACTGCAGAGCATACTGACATGTTTGTGATGGGAAGGAAAACCACATCCATATACACCATGTTCAGTTGTGATGATGGTGTCACAGCTGTGCAGCACACCCTTGTGTGTGACTTCAGACCAGACTGTCCAGATGGCACCGATGAGTCATTTTGTGAACACCCTTCATGCACTGGTTTTCTCTGTTCTAACAGTCAATGTGTATCGCCCAGTCAACGTTGCAACCAATACGCAGATTGTGTGGACAATTCTGATGAGGTTGGGTGTCCTGATGACTACAGCTTCCTGGCTGATGTCAAAGAGAAAGAAATGAAGCAAAGGTTTTATGTGAATCTGGATGGGACAGGTTACTTCACTCAACAAATAATGACAGCTGATGACTCTTGTCCTCACAGTCATTATCTCTGCACAGCTGAGTGGTTGTACTGTCTGCCTGTGTACACCCGCTGTAACGGATTTTCTGACTGTGTGTATGGAGAAGACGAACAAGACTGTGAGACAGCAACGTGTCCTGGTTTCTACCAGTGTCAACGGTCCAGAGTTTGTGTGCATGGAGATCATCTGTGTGATGGCTGGGATCAGTGTCCACAGTGGGATGATGAACTCTTGTGTGACAGGATCTGTCCTGAAGGTTGTCTATGTCAAGGTTATGTTTTCCTGTGTAACAAACCATTTCTTCCAGATCTGTATCTTCACTTACGATATGTAGACGCAAAAGGTTCAAATATGTCAATGGATTATTTCAATGAAAACAAATATCTTGTTCGATTGACGCTGTCCAAGTGCTCCCTTCATAATATTTCAATGACAAAGCTTGCAAACCTGAAATATTTAGATCTTGCCAATAACAACCTAAGAACCTTCGATATGACAGTTTTTCTTGAGCTTCGAAACTTAAGAGTTCTTCACTTACAAAACAATCCTTTTCGAACAATGAACGGTCAAGCAAAAAAGGACGTCCATTATGAATTGACACGAGTGGATGTATCAAAAACATATCTGAATATCTTTTTCAATAACTTATCCTTTCATTTGCCTGATGTGCAGTTTTTGAATGTGTCATTCTGTGCTATTGAAACTATCGGACCAGTGGGTTTTAAAAATATGCCACATCTCAAAGAGCTGGATATAAAGGGGAATAGAGTCACTGACTTCCCTTCAGATCTGTTTTCATCATGTGATCAGCTGGATCGTATCTTTTCATCAAACTACAGATTTTGCTGTATGGATTTATTTCCCAAGCACTCTGGTCACATTAAGTGTTTTGCACCACACACTATACTCCCTTCGTGTACAGCACTGCTACCAACTGAACTGTACAGAATTTTCTTCTGGTTGATTGGCGTTTCTGCCATGATAGGCAATATTGTGTGTTTGATGATTTCACACACTGTGAAAAAAATTATTGGAAGCAGTTCCATCAGTGCTGTTGTCCATCTTCAGTTTGCTGATATGTGTATGGGAAGTCACGTCAGCATTATCGTGACAGCAGACAATATATTTTACGGAAGGTACATCCAGATTGAAAAGGCATGGACAAATGGTATAATCTGCAAGCTGGCTGGGTTTCTTTTCTCTCTGTCAAGTACAGTTTCAGAACTGGTTATCTGGTTAATAACTTTGTATCACATTTCTGTACTTTGTTTCCCGAAAGGTGGAAAGAGATTACGTTTTCCATCTACAAGCTGTGTGTGGATTGTTGGTCTTTTGTTGGCAACAATTCCATTTCTTCCCGGACTATCTCACTGGGGCCTCCAGGGTCAGTCTGGTCTCTGTCGTCTGGCTTTATCTGATCGCTATCACTCTGGACATTACTTCAGATGGTTCACAGTTATTGTGACAGTCAATTTTATTTTATGTGTGATGATTGTAGCTGGCCAAACTGTCATCTATAAAGAAACACCAAAGTACAGAACAACTCTCAATCCAGCAGAGACACCATTGCATTCTTCAATGCATGTTATGAGAAAAGTGGCTGTTACAGATGCTGCTTCCTGGCTGGCGTTCGGACTGGTGACGATGATGAGTTCTCATGGTGTTGCTGGTTTCGATACGATCCATGACACCATGGCTGTGTTCGTGTTGCCTTTCAACTCTGCTCTCAACCCACTTCTCTACATGTGGGCGGTCAACTCACAATGGCGACATCAGCAGCAAGAAGAGAAATTGATTCAGGTGTTAAAAGCACGGCTTGCCCAAACAAGAAATAAAAAATGATTTTTGTTTTTTCAATGCATATATTGAGAGAGAGAGATCGAGAGAGAGAGAGACAGACAGAGAGAGACAGACAGAGAGAGACAGACAGAGAGAGACAGACAGAGAGAGACAGACAGAGAGAGACAGACAGAGAGAGAGAGAGAGACTCAATCACAGACTGAGACTCAAACTCAGAATCACTTTTTTTATTCACTTCTTTTATTCACCGCATGTACAAAGGGGACAAAGGAAGAGAGACAGGCAGACAGACAGATAGACAGACAGAGACAGAGAGATACACACACGATGAGCAGTACCTTTATGAGGTCTATCCAAAGAATTAATACATTACTCTGATTCATTTCATTACCATGTTGATTACTGTATATCTGTGCAATATGATGTCGACATCTGAAACATGTTACTCGGTATGAGCGCGATCTTTCGGAACTTTAGACGTTTGAATGAGATCGGTAGTTTCCTGCTTTTGTTTCCAATATTCAGGGACCTATTTAAAGCGAAATAGTTTTGATGCACTTACGTTTCTAGTGCTTACTCAAGAGGTGTGTGCCATCACGCCAGATTAGATGACAGACCCTTTAGTCTGGCTCGTCTGTGTGTGGAAACCAATGGCTCCTGGTGAAGATTTCAGAAATGTGATGGATACATATGGATACATTATATGAAAATATAAACACAAGCAGCTGTCTGTCCGTGTGACATGTTCTGTTCTTGACACTGAGATATGTGTTTGTACAACGTTGTTAAAGCATTTTGACTGTGGTATTAAACACAAAATGTCCGAGAATTCGATTTCTTTTTCACTTCGTGGAGGGAGGGGGAAGCAGGGAGAGACAGTGACAGAGACAGAGAGAGTGAGACAGACTGACAGACTGACACAAGGAAAGAGAGAAAGAAGAGAGAGACAGAGATAGAGACAAACTGACAGACTGACACAAGGGAAGAGAGAAAGAAGAGAGAGACAGATATAGAGACAAACTGACAGACTGACACAAGGAAAGAGAGAAAGAAGATCCCTGCTGCCTCTGGCTGACCCGCGTCATTCCCCCGATGACGTCACCTGGCCGCTACGAGGGAAGTCCCCGTCTCCACCCCCGCTGCCACTGTCACGCTGACGCTGACCCGGAGTTGGACAGTGTCCAAGGGGTGAGGAGGGGGCAGAGACAGTCCCGCTGACACCTGTTGTACCGCCCTGCTCCGTGTCCACTGCCACCCCTCTGACCACCTCACTGTCAACGCCACGTGATTCCTCACGTTGATCGGCGGAGACAACCATCTCCGTCCCCACTTGGTTCAGAGCTGGAGCGCTGTGTACTGGTGAACTGACAGACACGTCATGTGTTATTACTGCACACTCTGCACGCCCACCCCTTACAGCTTGTGCATAGGTTCGACTGTCAGGGAACCTAGGCCCGATCACTAGCTGACCTTTCTGGAAATATGCCTTCTTTCCCTCTCACCTTGCCTCGTCAACAATATGGGCCTGTGCGTTGGTGAGATCATTTGCAATCCTTACCACTCTTTCCTGCAGCCTCCGTAGTGAGAACATGGCGTGCTCCACGCAGTATGCAGAGAGGAGCAGTGGCACGTGCAGTGCAAGCTGACATACACTGTCAATGACACGCACCTCTCTCTCAGCACATGACATTGTTCCCTTTCTGTTTAACAGTTCTGTCAAATATGCACCATCGGGTGACATCAGCTTGTACACATTCCAACAAAAAGTGTGAAACAGCGACAAGACCATGCCACACAGTACAAAAGCAATGCAAACATCAGTCGATGTCAAATGTGTCTCATTGTCCATGTCATCTCTCACCTGCCAATGTTTACGTGTTCCCCTACTTGACCCAGACTGTAACCGTCCAGAGAAGATACCGATAGCAGCCTTCCACCTACCTAAATCCACCATTTTCTAACACTTTACCTTTTCACAGTACCCTACTGATCCACAGCACATCAAACAAGTTCCGTTCAGTCCAGCACAACTCCTCACAACATAAAATTCGCTGCGTGCATTCATACGGGCTTCCAGCCTGCCGTCGTCTCAGAGAGAGAGAGAGAGAGAGATGGACACAGAGAGAGAGAGAGGGACTGACAGACAAGAGAAGGAGAGAAAGAAGAGGGAGAGACAGAGAGAGGGTGAGACAGAGACACAGAGAGAGAGAGAGAGAGAGAGAGAATGCATGATGATGATGTGAAGAGTCACTTCAGTTTGTGTATTAACTTTCGATTAGTTGTGAATGGGATTCCAGCCATTTACGAAGTTCAGTTTCATTAGCTTTCCTTCTCTTTTCAGCCAAAGTGTTGAGCGTGTACATGAAAGGATTCACAGCAGAGTTCAATGGTAAAACGAATACAGCCAGGGCCACATTCACTTCTGCAGGAATGGCAATTCCTGCCAAAGCCAGCGTCCCACACAAACCGATGGGAAACCAGCACATAAAATCAGTTACTGCAATCGTAATCAGTCGCCGAGCTATGGTCATGTCCTGTGATACTTTGGTAGAAGCAGTCTTCAAAGTATTGTCCTGTACTGTCCAATAAATAAATGCCTGACCAGCACAGATAAATAAAAAGAGAATAAAGTTAAGGTAAATCAGAATACCAATAGAATACAGTTTTCCTTTGAAATCACGTCTTGTAACAGGTAAAGGAATACAAATACCTGTCTGGCTATAGAACTCCCAGTGTGATGTGACTGGAAGTAATGGTACCAAGGCTACAAACCAGCCAACCAGCCAAGTACACATACATGCCACTGATGCTGATGTTCTGCCAAACCTCTTGGCGCTAAAAGGAAAGCGAAGGACAATAAAACGATCCAGTGTAATAAGCCAGATACTAAAGGCAGATACCTCACTAGACAACAGAGACAAAAAGCCAGCTGCCTTACAGTTCGCACTGTTTTTCCATGTATCATCATTGTGGAGGTATTGTCCACGGAACCGTTCATCAGCCACTCCAATGATAGCAATGTAGACACCCATCAGAAAATCAGCCATGGTTAGGCTAACGACAAACACACTGAATCCACTAGAAGACGTCATACTCTTCATAACCATACGAGCACAACAACAAAAGACATTACCAGTCAGAGACAGACAGGCGACCAACCACAAAAACCCACGGTATGCCCACGACTGCAACAGATCTCTACAAGAAGAAATTTCATCTTTTGGGGCAATGCAAGCTGATTCAGCATCATCAAAGGTGTAGGGAAGTATTTCATTGCAGCAAAGTTTATAGTTTTGTGTAGATATAAAGCGCAGTTTAGAAACAGCTTTGAATATGTCAGGCGGAAATATTTTAACAGGGCTACCATCCATGTAGAGCTCAGTTAACTGTGGTGTGAACTGAAATCCATCTGAACTGACTGTGTGAACGGAAGTGAACGTTAAATTCAGTTTCTGTATGTGACGAAACAGCGACAGGACTTTAGAGTCAAACACTGTCAGCATGGTGTGGGACAGATCCAGCTCTGTGAGTGTGCTGTGCTGGTTAACAGGTGAGAGACCAGTGTGGAGTGAGGTAAGGGGATTGCTGGAAAGAGAGAGTGCCTGGAGGTTGTGTAACCCAAGAAGAGACGTCAGGTTGACATACTGCAGTTTGTTGCTACTGAGATCAAGGAACCTCATATTTACCAAGTATGTTAAATGAATGTGGGTTATAGAACAGTGTGCGAAAACTACAGCAATAAGGAGGGTATTGTGACTCACATCAGTCAGTGTCATACCTGAGCCTGTTGCATCCAGGTTGCGGAGCTGAGGAAAGAGAGCTGCAGAGAAAGGCTGAGGACACAGAAATGAGTGACCTTGACAAAGACAGTTCACAGGACAGGTAACGTCACATGCTAATTCATCATCATTCATTGGGCAGTGAGGCCAACCATCACACATGTGGTCACTATGTAAACATATTGTTGAAAGTCTGCATCGGAAAAGTCCAGGACATTTCAGTTGTTCACACCCCTCTTCATCCTCGTGGTTACTGCAATCGTACATCCCATTGCAGCGTGTGTAGACAGGCAGGCAGTTATTGACTTCACCAGGACAGCGATAGTGGCTGTCGGGACAGGACTCACTGGTATTCATTGAAGTGGAGATGAAGTATCTGATGCCGTCAAAGTCAACAAGAGATGGGTGTGGACTGAATTGTCTTCGGAAGTCTGTGAGTCTAGATGCACGACAGTTCTGTTCATCTGACTCATCCAGACAGTGGAACACTCGATCACAAACCTTGTCAAATGATACACACTGACTGTTAGCGCATCTGAATGCACTTATACAAGCATGGTATTCACAAAAGGATTCATCACTCATATCCTTGCAGTCATTAATAAATTCGCATACAAGAGTGTATGATATCATTGTGGAATCACGTTCACACACAAATAAGCGGTCTTCAGAAAGCTGACGACCTGTTGAGTCAGATGTGTTGTGTGACAGCTCACCAGAAAAAGTGCAAGGCGCTGTGTATTCTTCACCACACACTGTATGCTGGTTAGAACCACACAGATAAAAAGAATGAGTCAACTGTCCATCAGGGCATGCATGCCACTGTCCTTCAGACAGCAAAACGTTTGTGCTGGTCAAAGAAATTACCTGTGTGTTATAAAGATGTATCTGTGTATTGGCTTGTGTGAATTCACAAAATGCCCCCTTTTCAGATATGTCGTGAGTTTGAAAATCACAATAATGAAAGCCAAAACAAATTCCTCGGAAGTATAAACATAAAGGTTTTGGTATTGCAGGAAACACAGAAGCGTCGCAGATATTGATGCGATGGTGAACGACTGTTCCATCTTTGTGAATAACAGAGTGTACATAGATGTTTACCACTGACCTGCTTCCTATGGACAAACCTGTCAACCAGAAAGAAAAAGGGTGACTTGTTTTTGTTTTGTTGTGAATATTATACCAGTCAAAAACGCACTTAGGCATGCCAAGCCAGCCACCAATGGATCTGCAATAATCATCAGCTATCTCGTTGCCATCCGTTTTTTCACTAACAAATCCACGCAGGCTGTCAGCAATTTTATAACATCGGTCACAGATTGATAAAAGTCCATTGCAATGGTCGTCATTGTATGGACAGGGTCGTGTTTCATTTTGTCCATCTTCACACTCTGTTTTAACATTGCATAACACATCAGGACAGAAGCTTACGTGATTCTTTATTCACCAGTTCCATAGACAACGACGTGGCTTAAGAGGGACTTTGTCATTCTCTTAAGAGAGAATGAACATAGACTTATAATTCCTTTTTATCCGTGTAAATCTAGGCAATGGTAGATCGTAAGTTTAGCAGCACATGCCAGCCGGCCGTGTTGTCTGGACACTGAATTCGTCTTTCTATGTTGTATTGTATTGTATTGTATTGTACTGTATTGTATTGTATTGTTTTGCATTGTATTGTATTGTGTTCTTTTGTGTTGTATTATGATGTGTAGTGTAGTGTAGTGTAGTGCAATGTAGTGTAGTGTAGTGTAGTGTTGTGCTGTGTTGTGTTATATTCTTTTGTATTGTATTCTATTATGTAGTGTAGTGCAGTGTAGTGCTGTGTAGTGTAGTGTTGTGTGCATTGAGCTACCTAGACAACTCGGAAGGTGGGCCAACGAAACGTGAAGGTAAAGAAGGAGAACAACAACAACAGGAAGACATCTTTAGAAAGACGATTACAAAACACTCTCCTTTCTGCAAACTGCATTTCATCAATTAAATCAATTGAATTCATCTTCGCTTAGTGCCCAGCCAAACGCAGACTTTAAAACACGTCACAAAACAAATGAATAAAATAACATGGAAGTAGTAGTATTAGTATTAGTAGTAGTAGTAGTAGTAGTAGTAGTAGTAGTAGCAGCAATAGTAGTAGTAGTAGTAGAAGAAGAAGAAGAAAAAGAAGGAGAGTTACGAGCAAAGAAACATTCCAAAACTGACAGTGACATCACCTCTCTTTCTAAATGTTATGTCTACATCGTGTTTCTGCATGTTTCCAGTGAATATTTGTCACTGAAACGCTCCCAGTTTCAGTTCAGTATACTCAAACTGAAACTGAAAAACTGAAACAGCAACACCAGCAACAATTCTGTTATTTGTCGTATTTGTATTTCTTTAGTGTGGCCAAGAACTGCCAGCAGTGACTGAGGTGCAAGTGACAGACACATGAAAGAAACAAATTATGGTTAAAATGCACCAGCCAAAGCAGTCATGTTCGATTTCATGTCTCTCTTTCGCTGATAACAGTCTCTATCAAACCACTCACTCACTACGGCCAGTCCTCTCTTCTCCTCTACACAGACCCCTCGGATGTCCAGTGGGTGTCTGAATGACCCAACCTTTAGCTTCCGTCGTCAGAATTGTGGTATTCTTTGTCAACATTCACCTCTTCAGTATAAGAGCCTTCCGCTTGCAATATTTTGATGGTGGTAATTGGGGTGAAACGCTGTTAACGTCATCTCTTTCGCCATTCGTATGGAGAGAGTTAAAATGCACCAGCCAAAGCAGTCATGTTCGATTTGATGTCTCTCTTTCGCTGGTAACAGTATCAGTATTACGCAACGAAGTCATAAATAGATAGTAAAGTAAGCAGCAAATGTTAGTCTGAAACAATTCCACTTTTGCTTCTGCGTCATTCATGATTGGCTGGGTGATTGAAAATCTAACCAGTTTATTTTCCATACTATAAATCTATTCCTCTATGCATGGTAAAACCAAAGCTGCAATGAATTCTTCGGATGAAAAATTATTCGAAATGTTTCTTTGACTAATATCATATTGTTTTGTTTTTTTTGTTTGTTTGTTTGTTTTTGGATTCTTAAATAAATTTCGATCGTGTGATTCTTTTAGTGGGTTTTCTTTCTGTTTGTCTCCATAACTCATTCATGACGTCTTAATTCTGCATGGCAGTATTCAGAAAAGCTTGTGAGGGGGGTAATTCTCGTTGTAAATTTCCCATCTAATTGCCTTTGAAGTGAAGATCACCCATTGTTCTGCCGTCACATAGATCCTTGTCAATACACAATTGCATTCATTTTCTGTCTTCTGTTTGTTTGTTTTTCAGAAGAAGGATTCACAAAAATCTTATCGCACTCTGTATCAAAAGAGAAAGTTCATTGCAAATTCAATACATTCTTATCGGTGTTCATTTTAATGTAATCAGTAACTTGTCCATTTTGTGTATCAAATCACCACACGATATTCCTTTTCCTGTCAATTTCTTTTTTCTTTCACGCTGTCTGTTTTGTCTCATATGCTCATGCTGATGTCTCGTCCAAATGGCGTCCAAATGTTTGTGAAGGGATACAAATCCTTCCGATATAAGTATTGCTCTTGTTGTTTCTCCCAGGTATCATGAATCATCGTGTGTGTGTGTGTGTGTGTGTGTGTGTGTGTGTATGCGAGTGTGCGTGCGTGTGTGTGTGTGTGTGTGTGTGTGTGTGTGTGTGTGTGCGTGTGTGTGTGTGTGTGTGTGTGCGTGTGTGTGTGTGTGTGTGTGTGTGTGTGTGTGTGTGTGTGTGTGTGTGCGTGTGTGTGTGTGTGTGTGTCTGCGTACGTATGTGCGTGCGTGTGTGGATGTGTCAGTTCGTTTGTATACGTGTTTGTCTGTGCACACATGTTTGTGTGTGTGTGTGTGTGCGCGCGCGCGTTTGTGACTGTTTGTGAATGAAATATAACTTGTGCGATTACTGTAAAGGAAACGTTTGACACGTTTGAATTAAAGGCCAAAGAGAGACAGAAAAAGGGAGAGTTGATTTAGTTATTACTCTGCCCTGATAATAAATCATTCCCCTTCCCCCTCCCTCCAGTCACGTACTTTCACACCCTGGAATGAGTCATGAAGACACCTCCCAGAGATTGTTCGTCGTTATTCTTGGCAACGCTACTGACTGAGACAGAGAGTGGTGTGATGAAAACAGTGTCAGTCTTGTTTTTCTCTCAGTCGCTCGGGACGAAGGCTTCTTGTTAACACGTTCACCTGTGTCTGTTTCCAATAAGATAGGAATTACTTGTTTCCTGTTTTTAAGACACTACAAGAAGTGAATGACTTATCTGTTTCTGATAAGATGAGAAATGAATACCTTGTGTGTTTCAGATCTTCAAAATAATTTCTTTAAGACATGAATAACTTGTCTGTTTTTTTGTTTGTTTGTTTTTTTTGCTTGTTTTTTTTTTTGTGTGTGTGTGTGTTTTTGTTGGGTTTTTTGGGGTTTTTTTTAGGAGAAATCAGAGGATGCGTTCAAGTTCTGCAAATGTGCAGGGCTGTCTCAGCATTCATGGAAGATTTTCGGTTGTTGTTTATTTTTGTTTTGTTTTGGGGTTTTTTTTTCCCTTTTTTTTCTTACTCTCTTTTTTTTTCTTTTCTTTTTTTCTTCTTTTCTTTTCTTTTTTTTTTTTTTCGTTTTTTTCCATTCTTTTTCTTCCGTCATCATTTTTCTCCTTTCTTTCTGTTATCTTTTTTTTCCTCTCTCTTCTTTATTTTTATTTCCTTTTTTTTCCATTTCCTTATAACAGATCTTCCTAATGGCATTATCCATCGTTTTCAATATCATGCAACACGAAAGAAGAAAAAACATAAACACACACACAATGACCCCGCACACAATTACAGCGTCTGAAAGAGAAAACTAGGCTCTCTCTCTCTCTCTCTCTCTCTCTCTCTCTCTCTCTGGAGGCACTATAACTATGCAAGAACAATATGTGTATGTATGTTTGATGTGACCACCTGGTCACTCGTTTTTTGTTTGTTTGTTTTTTGGGTTTTTTTGTGTGTGTGTGTGTTGTTGTTGTTTTTTTGGTTGTTTTGTATTTTCTTGGTGTGTGTGTGTGTGTGTGTGTGTGTGTGTGTGTGTGTGTGTGTGTGTGTGTGTGTGTGTGTGTGTGTGTTGTTTTTTGTTTTTGTTTTTGTTTTTAATATATATATATATATATATATATATATATATATATATTTATATTCCTTCCAGATTTCTAAGGTGTAGCTCTGTTTCGAATATAAGTTGAAGATTCTTACATTTGCCGTATCTAAATTTGGAGATAGCAAGCCTTGCAACCAATAAGATAATGTTTACTTGCTTTCTTTTTGAATTTGATAATATATCAGTTTTAGTTGCACCAAATAATGCTATCTTCTCGTTCATTGGGATCCAAGTGTTATACTTAGTAAGTATAAATTGTTTTACGTTTGTCCAGAAAGTGGTGAGCTGGGGACATGCATAGAATGCATGTTCAATGTAGTCGGTTTCTTGGCACCAATGGCATTTGTTAGTATCTGTAACACCCATTTTTTGTAGCATGATGTTTGTTGGGTAGATGTTGTGTATGAATTTGAAATGTAATAACCTCAGTCGAGTTTCTTGCGTGCATTCATAGGCTAAGCTGAAATAATCTTGAGTATTGATCACTAATTTTCGTCTCCAGAATTGCACCGCGCAAATCTCATGGTTTTTTTGAAGGGCAAATATTTTCCTGATTTGTTTATTAGACAGGGTGGTTACGTTTCCTTCTTTAGTTGCTATATTATACGGAATGTCTTTCTTTAGATTATCATATGCTAGCTGAAGTTTCCACGCGCGTGGTAGTGCATTTATGATTGCGTTGTACTCAAATAACAGGTCTGGCTGAGGACCAATTCTTTCCGAAACTTCTTGGTACGTTAAGAGGTTTCCATTTAGCTATAGGTCTTGCACGACGGAGAAACCCGCTTTGCTCCACTTTATGAAGAACAAGGTATTTCCTTTGTATTTTATATGTTTATTGTTCCAAAGAGGTTCCGTTTTTATGTTGTCTGTCAGTCTATTCTTGTTAAAGGACGCTACTGTTTTTAACACTTCTCTCCAGAAGACTGATTGTACCTTTTCTAAGTGTTTTATTTCTTTTGGAGCGACATTACAGTTCAAAGCACAGTGTGCGTTCTCAAAAGGTGCAATATTTTGTTTTGCAAGGATGCTCCATTGTGCTTTTCCTTCGTTGAGGAATTTTACTGCCCATTTTACCAAGTACATTTGTTGTTGGTGTTCAACATTTATCATATTTAGGCCTCTGTTTGCTTTGTCGAGACTCAGAACTCCCCGTTTCACTTTCTCAAATGCTCTTTTATTGTTATATTTTTTCTTCCACAGGAATCTATACAAGAGAGTATTTATATAGTTTATTGTCTTTTCTGGGATCGATGCTACTTGTAGCAGAAGAGTGAATTGTGACAGGAGGAGTGTTTTTGCAAGTATAACCTTGCCAAAGAGTGATGGGTTCCTACGTTCCGATCTTTTAATAGTTCTAATTACTGTTTCTATTCTAGCTTTCCAGTTCTCTTCAATTTCCGAAATTTCTCTGTTTGCTGAAAAATATATGCCCAGAATTCTTATTTTATCAGATTTCATAGGTATGCCATTATAGGTTCCAACTTCTTTTTTCCTTGAACCCAACCATATTCCTTCGGATTTATTTTTATTAAGTTTTAGTCCTGAAAATCTTTCAAATTCGTCGATAGTATTTATGGCTATCTGTATATCTTTTTCATTTCTAACTGTTAGCGTAGTGTCATCTGCAAATTGCTATATTTTGGAAATATTGGGTTGCCCGTTGTCGTTGAAGCTTTGATGCGAGAGTTTGATTCTTTCAATTTCTTTGTTGTTTCGAATTCGGATGGCAAGGATTTCTACAGCTATAACAAAAAGGAGGGGACTGAGTGGACATCCTTGTCTTATTCCTCTTTCAGTTGGGAACCAGTCGGATAGCCAGCCACCATTGCGTATACAACTTTCTGTATTTTTCATTGCAGTTGCAATTAAACTTGCGAATTTTGGACCAAAATTAAAAATGTCAAGTGCCTGTTTTATACAATTCTTTGATATCGTGTCGAAGGCTTTTGAGAAGTCTAATGCGATCAGTGCACCTTGCTGGTCAGTTCTATCTAAATATTTTGTGAGATCATCAAAGAACCTCAAATGAAAAGCAATGTTTCTACCCTTTATAAATCCTATCTGATCTTCGTTGATTATTGTTTTGATTACGTTTTGCAGTCGTATAGCCAAAGCTTTGGAAAATATTTTGTAATCTGTGTTGGTAAGAGTAATAGGTCGGTAGTTTGCTAGATTGTTTCTTTCAAGGTGTTTTCCTTTGTGTATTAGTGTTATGATTCCTTTTCTCCTTGAAAAGGATAATTCGCCTTGCTCCAGATTATACAATTGAAAAGTGGTATTTTCAGTCGGTCCCAAAATTGTTTATAGAAAGATGGTGTGAGACCATCGCTTCCAGGTGCAGAATCTTTATTTAGCACATTGAGTGCATGGGTGAGTTCCTCCACAGTAATCTCTTTGTCACAGTCTTCTTTTTGTTCTTGTGTCAGGACTGGAAAATCTTGATCAGATAGGAAATGTTCCCGTATGTCTCCCCCAGTTAACGATTTGTCTTCTTTGTATTGATTATCAAAATATTCTTTTATTTCTCCAAGTATCTTTGATATTCTTTTATTTCTCCAAGTATCTTTTCCGGACTGTCTGTTGTCGTTTCATCTGTTTGAAGGCAAGATATTGTGTTTGATGTGGCCTTTATTTTTTCTAACTGGAGAAAGTATCTGGTGTTTTTCTCACCATGTTCTATCCATTTGACTCTGGATCTGACCTGTGCTCCTCGAGGTTCTCTCAGTTCCTGTATTTCTATGTCTTTCTTCATTTTATGTATTTTTGTTTGGATTTCTTTATTGTTTGGGTCTTGTGACAATTGGTGTTCTGCTTCGTTTAGCATTTTTAACTTGTCTGTTTTTGATTTTTAAAAAGAAGACAAGTCATGAGTGCCTTTATTTCCGATCTTTCATTGAAGACAAGATATGGCTACCCTGTCTGTTTCCTATCTTTAAGACAAGATATGATAGAAATAACATGTCTATGTCTGATCTTAAAGATATGAGAAGATGGGAATACCATGTCAATTTCCGAGCTTTAAAACGAGACAGGTTATAAATACATTTATTATCATATAAACAGAACATACAGAGGACTTAGCAAGACAACTCTTCAAAACAAAAACATTTCAGAACTTCAAGAATATATATACATATATATATATATATATATATATATATATATATATATATATATGATGGAGTCTCCCGTCGTACCGACGGGTGAGTAGGCAGGCAAGCTTATCTGTCGGTGTGTGTCCTCATATGGGAGAAGAGTCCGATTCTGGATGCGCAGCACTTCCCACAGGTGTTGCAAGGGAAAACGTCTCGAAAAGTTGAGCCCTGCTTCCTTCGCTCATGCTTCTCCTTAATGGCCAGCATTCTCTTGTTTTCATACGTCTTTATGCCACAAGAGTACAGCATCCCTCCAGCGAGAGCGATCAAGAGCATCAATTTCCCAGGAAGCGATGTCTATGTCACAGGCGTTGAGGTTTGTTTTCAAGGTGTCCTTGAAGCGCTTGCAGGGTCTTCCAAGTTCGCGGTGGTCTTCCTTCAGCTGGCCATGCAAAAGCATCTTCGGGATCCTGCTGTCTGTCATGCGGACAACGTGTCCTGTCCAGCGTAGTGGCACTGGATCAGCAGGCTTTCGATGCTGGGCAGGCTGCTCCTCTCTAGGACCTGTCTTGCCACTTTATGCCAAGGATCTTTCTGTAGGTTTTGATTTTGGTGCTGAGCCTGATGCCTTTGTTGTTCCACAGCCTGTTGTTGAGTCTGCCAAAGGCGGAGCTGGTCTTGGCTTCTGCATGAAAGGCTCTGTTGCTGCATATGGTGCTGTTCAGGAGTGTGTTGAAGTGCTCTGCCCAGTGGGCAAGGATGTCTTTCTTGTCTGTCAGGAAGGTGGTCTGGTCCAAGGCTCGGACAGAGGTTGATCTGTGACTCGCGGCCCATACACAGCTCGGAGACCATCATGGAAAATCTTCGTGTCGTGAGCATCAGCAGCGGACTGAAGCTCTTCGGACTTTCTCTCCAACCAGGTGTTCTTCATCTCACGCAGCCTCTTCTGTATGAGTTCCTTGGTTTCCAAGTACTGGTTCTTCTTCCTATGACAGTATGTATCGGAAATGTGATCCTGATGCAGTGTGTTCAGGAGCTTGGAGATTCCATTCTCTATATAGCTCTATATAAAGCAGCTGCTTGTATGGTTAGAAAGGTCAGAAAAACTAAGAAAAAAATTAATGACTGGTTTGATATGGAATGCAGGCAGCAGAAGAAACGGGTCAGAAGACTCCTTAAGAGATTCCAAAGATGTAAGACAGAAACCGTTAAGAATCAGTGGAACGAAGACTATGTTAAGGAGAGGAAGGATTATGTTATGCTAAAACGGACAAAGAAACGAGCGTACGAAGAAGAAATTTTAGAAAAATTAAGAAACTGCGTTTGTGACCCTAAGCTGCTCCGGTCAATAAGACCAGTTAAACGGAAAGCACTGGTTTATAATGACATTAGCTCCAAACAGTGGCATAACCACTTTTCTATTCAATGACCCAATTCCAGAACAGGAAATCATAACAAGTATGAAAAATCTGAAATCGGGTAAAAGTGCCACCCAGATCATTATTGTCAGCGAAATGCTAAAAATGCAAACGGTAATGTCATGAAATTCCTAGTGACCCTATTCAACAAATTATTTGAAAGTGGAACACTTCCGCCAGCCTGGGCAAATTCCATCGTTGTGCCTGTACATAAAAAGGGAAACACAAACAACCCGGACAATTACAGAGGAGTAGCCTTGATAAATACAGTAATTATTAGTAAAGTGTATACACACATCTGAAAAAAAAAATGAACAGAATTGGGAGAAAAAAAACATAGAGGAACAGGCGGGCTTTAGAACAGGTTATAGTACTGTCGACCATAATTATATTTACTTTATACGCTTCAGTCCAAAAGCATCTTTTACATAAGACTAAAATATACGTATCATTCGTAGATTTCAAAAAAGCATTTGACTGTGTTAACAGAAACATCCTGTGGAGTACTCTAAGAAAAAGCGGGGTACATGGAAAGTTTTACATGGCTGTTAAAAGTATTTACGATTCTGTGGTTGTATGTGTTCGTGACAAAGGTATTTATTCATACTGTTTTCAGTGTCCACGAGGGGTTAAACAAGTTGTATGCTAAGCCCACCGCTGTTTTCCCTTTTCATCAATGAATTGGCAGTGGAGTTATCAAAGAAGGGTAGACATGGAATACAAATGATAATTGCAAGATATGTATCTGAGGTAATAAATCTACGGAAAACGTCCATCATCGGTCCAAATACTCGTTAATCAATTAAGAATTAGTATGGGTTCTATGAGGAAAAGAAAAGCGTAAATAAAAAGGAAGGGCAACATTTGAATGGTCAATCTCGACATTGTAATTATACGATGTGTTCGTACTGATATGATGGGTTTTGATGTTGAGGTATAAATGATTATTTGATGATTTATATGTACGTTAGTGTGTGTTTGTATTGATATGATTTGTGTTGATGTTACTAGGGGTAAATATGATTCATATGTACTTTGTTTTCTGTGTGTTGTCCAAACCTTGGGGACGACGGACTGAACAAAAAGCACAGTGCCCCCCCCCCCCCCCCCCCCCCCCCCCCCCCCCCCCCCAGCCCCACTGTCACATGTACTTTTTAAAGCTAATGACAAAGTGCCAAAGTGTCGCAAATCTCTTATTAGCTTGAGTTGTTTCAGTTCTGTTTTTGTGTGTGTGTGTGTGTGGTTTTTTTCTTTTCTTTCTGTTCCATTTCATCTGTTCTCCACCATTTTGTTCTGATTAGTACCTACTATGTCACCAGAGCTTTTCACCTGATGACATTAAACATTTCAGTGTTCAGTGTTCAGTGTTCTCTCTCTCTCTCTCTCTGATAATGCATGTAAAACACTCTTCTTGAATGTAAATACTGACAAGACTAAAGTGATGGTTTTTCGAAAAGGTGGCTTTTTGGGAAGATATGAAAAGTGGAATCTCGATGGAAATGCTCTAGAAGTAGTGAATGAATATAATTATCTAGGGTTTGTTTTTACAACAAAAATGAGTATTAACAAAGGAGTAGGGTTTAGCAGCAAAAGGCAAACATGCATGTATTGACTGTATGAAATATATAACGAAGCTGAATGATATTTCCAAAGGATGTTTTTTCAAAATATTCGATGCTCAGGTACAACCCATTCTTTTGTACGCTTCTGAGATGTGGGGTCTTAACAGACTTGATAATATTGAGAAAGTTCATTCCTTTGCATGTAAACGTTTTTTGAACATAACACTTAGAGTACCAAACAAGTTTGCATACGGCGAATTAGGACGTTATCCACTGTATATAAATAGTGCAACAAGGTGTATCAAGTACTGATTAAGGTTCCTGAATATGAATGTGCACCGATTACCCAGACAGGCATATTTGATGTTGTTTAACTTAGACGAAAGGGGAAAAAAATGCTGGGTGTCTTTAGTAAAAAACAAACAAACTTTATTTAGACTTGGGTTTGGTTCCAACAAGGCGTTGGTTGTGAGCAAACATTTTTGTCATTATTTAAGCAAAGAATGAAAGATATATTTATGTAGGATCGGGACGAGTCAGTAATGTCTAAAGATATATATCATAACTACAGACTGTTTAAAACT
Organism: Babylonia areolata; assembly: GCF_041734735.1. Lineage (NCBI taxonomy): Eukaryota > Metazoa > Mollusca > Gastropoda > Neogastropoda > Buccinidae > Babylonia > Babylonia areolata. The sequence goes on from NC_134908.1 coordinate 4,894,154, forward strand.
GGTTTTCAGTGTGAGCAATATTTTGAATATGTGGATAAAAAGTGTTTTAGGGACTGTTTAGCAAAATTACGGCTTGGTTTGCTCCCAATAAATGGATCATTTTTTAGAAGAACATTCAAATGTAATTCAAATTACGCATGTAAACGTTGTAATGTAATCGAAGATGAAAACCATTTTATAAACAATTGTGTCCTTTACAATAACCTGCGGCAAAAACATATGAACTCTGAAGGTCAATCGTATGTTCACTTGATGAAGAATGGTTCTGTTTACAGTATTCGTAAACTATGCATTTATATATTTAATGCCCTGAAGATACGACAGGAATTCTGTGACAACAATGATGAAAGTTAGAATTAATTTACTATGCACGAGAAGCACTTTTGTTCTACAGGTTAAGTTAGTACATATTTTACATTTTGTTGTGGCTGAGTGATCACCATATTGTGTACTTTTGACCTCTTTCTAGGGGCCGGAGCCTGGAGATTAAAGTTTTGTTCTTGTTCTTATTCTTGTTCTCTCTCGCTGTGTCTCACTCGCTTTCACGCACACACACACACACACACACACACACACACACACACACACACCCCACACACATACACATGCATCAGCATGACTATTGACACAAATAAATGATAATACTCCACACCGTATTTCCTATGAAATACATCATTCACATCTAAAAGTTTTGACTTCAATACATGGTCACGAAAACAACCAAACTACAATGGACAGTGTCACCTTCAAGTCTCACCAGAATGGGCAGTGTACATGTCTTTTCCGAGTCGATCTCAGTGTTGTGTGGACTGGCACACTGCCTCCTGTTTGTGTGCGCTGATATAATCACACATCAGTGGAGTGTGAACAGCATATACATGAATACCTGGGCTGGTCCACTGAACATCAGTGACATGTGTCCAGGTGTAGAGCACTTTCTAAACCAAAGCAACACAAACATCATGGTGTTGCAGGTCAATGCGTCAGATTGTAAATGGAAGTTACCACAACACACAACACAACAGGGAGTGGTGTACGGGGTGTGTGGTGATTTCAACACGTTCTGTAAACTGCATGTAAAGGCGCCACAGGGTATGAAGGTACGTGCTTTTATAGAAAGACGAGTGTACTGGTGTGATTCTAAGCACAGAACAACTACAATATACGTGCCATTCGAAACAGAGTATTATTTGTTATGCAATCGTCATACCCTTGGGCAAATGTTTGTTGAATCACATTTTGGAAACAGCATAGTGATCACAAACGTCAACAGTTCGATGGGACAAGTTTCTTTTGAAGCAATTAACGATCACCAATTTATTGTAGAATATATACTTGAATATTCCGGCTATTTATCAACACCATACGTAAACGTTTTATATGCAGACATGGATTTTAGTGTGGAATGGAGAGTACCCTCTGGATGGATCATGATGAGTATTCAACAGATATGGAAAGTTGAGAGGTGTGCTGGTCATTCCGATAAACGTTACTGGATAAAACTGTGTTTAAAGCCAAATACAACTCACCAAAGTGTTGAACGTATTTGCTGTTTCGATCTACTATCAGCACGAATCATTCACACATCATACCTAAAGATCCTCCTTCACTACTGGCAAGACTGGCATCCTGGTCTGAAAATATATCTGTCTATGGTGTCTGTTGATAATCAACCTGTAAAGTTAACAAACGGCCTTTACAACTGTTCTGTAAACTACTACACTGACTTCCAACGTCATCTGGACTGCAATCTGATGTCAGAGTGTGAAGATGGACGGGATGAAACAGAACACTGCCCCTTCAGCAGTCCTGACTGCCAGGGGTTGGTGGCTTCACGTAACAAGTGTTACATGTTAGTCTCCATGGACACACACATTCTTGCCCTGTTGTCCCATTATGAGTGTTTGAAAATACGTGGAAGATTAGCTTCAGCAAAATCCAGAAAGGAACAGGTGAATTTTCAACATCTCTTTAAACAATTCAATAAATTTGAAGCACCTATAGGTTTAATGTGTGGTTGGGACTCTGTGCCGTATGCATATAGAAAGTTTTGTAAATGGTCTGACAACACTGTGGTGTACACCATGACTCACTTCAGTTCAGAGACTCCGTACCTGCCCTCAGCACGTGCTGGTCAAGTTGTACTGTACAACATGCTGTTAAGTTTCAAGTACTCCTTTTATATAAACTACGCAACAATGCTGATAATTTGTGAAGTACTGTTGAGTAATGATCCATACTCACAAGTGCCACTGGCTCATTTACTCTTACCAGAAGCTACTTTTAGACGTACAAAACAGTCGTTATCAATTTCCACAGACAATCAAATTACACATGTGTTTTTTTCACATTATTCAAGAAGTCTGTGTATGAAAACAATGCATGCACCACCTTGTAGACCCATGAACATTACGAATGCAAAGCATACTGACATGTTTGTGATGGGAAGGAAAACCACATACATGTACACCATGTTTAGTTGTGATGATGGTATCACAAATGTGCATCACACTCTTGTGTGTGACTTCAGACAGGACTGTCCAGATAGTACCGATGAGTCATTTTGTGAACACCCTTCATGCACTGGTTTTCTCTGTTCTAACAGTCAATGTGTATCGCCCAGTCAACGTTGCAACCAATACGCGGATTGTGTGGACGATTCTGATGAGCTTGGGTGTCCTGATGACTCCAGCTTCCTGGCTGATGTCAAAGAGAAAGACATGAAGCACAGGTTTTATGTGAATCTGGATGGGACAGGTTACTTCACTCAACAGGTGGTGACAGCTGATGACTCTTGTCCTCACAGTCATTATCGCTGCACAGCTGAGTGGTTGTACTGTCTGCCTGTCTACACCCGGTGTAACGGATTTTCTGACTGTGTGTATGGAGAAGACGAACAAGACTGTGAGACAGCAACGTGCCCTGGTTTCTACCAGTGTCAACGGTCCAGAGTTTGTGTGCATGGAGATCATCTGTGTGATGGCTGGGGTCAGTGTCCACAGCAGGATGATGAACTCTTGTGTGACAGGATCTGTCCTGAAGGTTGTCTATGTCAAGGTTATGTTTTCCTGTGTAACAAACCATTTCCTCCAGATCTATATCTTCACTTACGATATGTAGACGCAAAAGGTTCAAATATGTCAATGGATTATTTCAATGAAAACAAATATCTTGTTCGATTGACGCTGTCCAAGTGCTCCCTTCATAATATTTCAATGACAAAGCTTGCAAACCTGAAATATTTAGATCTTGCCAATAACAACCTAAGAACCTTCGATATGACAGTTTTTCTTGAGCTTCGAAACTTAAGAGTTCTTCACTTACAAAGCAATCCTTTTCGAACAATGAACGGTCAAGCAAAAAAGGACGTCCATTATGAACTGACACGAGTGGATGTATCAAAAACATATCTGAATATCTTTTTCAATAACTTATGCTTTCATTTGCCTGATGTGCAGTTTTTGAATGTGTCATTCTGTGCTATTGAAACTATCGGACCAGTGGGTTTTAAAAA
>NC_134908.1:4902667-4932667 GCF_041734735.1 Babylonia areolata
TTGACAAAGACAGTTCACAGAACAGGTAATGTCACATGCTAATTCATCATCATTCATTGGGCAGTGAGGCCAACCATCACACATGTGGTCACCATGTAAACATATTGTTGAAAGTCTGCATCGGAAAAGTCCAGGACATTTCAGTTGTTCACACCCCTCTTCATCCTCGTGGTTACTGCAGTCGTACATCCCATTGCACCGTGTGTAGACAGGCAGGCAGTTATTGACTTCACCAGGACAGCGATAGTGGCTGTCGGGACAGGACTCACTGGTATTCATTGAAGTGGAGATGAAGTGTCTGATGCCGTCAAAGTCGACAAGAGCTGGGTGTGGACTGAATTGTCTTTGGAAGTCTGTGGGTCTAGATACACGACAGTTCTGTTCATCTGACTCATCCAGACAGTGGAACACTCGATCACAAACCTTGTCAAATGATACACACTGACTGTTAGCGCATCTGAATGCACTGATACAAGCACGGTATTCACAAAAGGATTCATCACTCATATCCTTGCAGTCATTGATAAAGTCACATACCAGAGTATATGATATCATTGTGGAATCATGTTCACACACAAATAAGCGGTCTTCAGAAAGCTGACGATCTGATGTGTTGTGTGACAGCTCACCAGAAAAAGTGCAAGGCGCTGTGTATTCTTCACCACACACTTTATGCTGGTTAGAACCACACAGATAAAAAGAATGAGTCAACCGATCATCAGGGCATGCATGCCACTGTCCTTGAGACAGCAAAACGTTTGTGCTGGTCAAAGAAATTACCTGTGTGTTATAAAGATTTATCTGTGTCTTGGCTTGTGTGAATTCACAAAATACCCCCATTTCAGACATGTCGTGAGTTTGAAAATCACAATAATGAAAGCCAAAACAAATTCCTCGGAAGTATAAACATAAAAGTTTTGGTATTGCAGGAAACACAACACTTTCGCAGATACTGATGCGATGGTGAACGACTGTTCCATCTTTGTGAATAACAGAGTGTGTATAGATGTTTACCACTGACCTGCTTCCTATGGACAAACCTGTCAACCAGGAAGAACGAGGGAGACTTGTTTTTGTTTTGTTGTGAATATTATACCAGTCAAAAACGCACTTAGGCATACCAAGCCAGCCTCCAATGGATCTGCAATAATCATCAGCTATCTCGTTGCCTTTCGTTTTTTCACTGACAAATCCACGCAGGCTGTCAACAATTTTATAACATCGGTCACAGATTGATAAAAGTCCATTGCAATGGTCATCATTGTAGGGACAGGGGCGTGTTTCATTCTGTCCATCTTCACACTCTGTTTTAACATTGCATAACACATCAGGACAGAAGCTTACATGATTCTTTATTCACCAGTTCCATCGACAACAACGTGGCTTAAGAGGGACTTTGTCATTCTCTTAAGAGAGAATGAACATAGACTTATAATTCCTTTTTATCCGTGTAAATCTAGGCAATGGTAGATCGTAAGTTTAGCAGCACATGCCAGCCGGCCGTGTTGTCTGGACACTGAATTCGTCTTTCTATGTTGTATTGTTGTGTTCTTTTGTATTGTATTGTATTGTGTTGTGTTGTGTTCTTTTGTATTGCATTATGTTGTGTAGTGTAGTGTAATGTAGTGTAGTGTTGTGCTGTGTTGTGTTATATTCTTTTGTATTGTATTCTATTATGTAGTGTAGTGTTGTGTTGTGTTGTGTTGTGTGCATTGAGCTACCTAGACAACTCGGAAGGTGGGCCAATGAAACATGAAGGTAAAGAAGGAGAACAACAACAACGGGAAGACATCTTTAGAAAGATGATTACAAAACACACTCCTTTCTGCAAATTGCATTTCATCAATTAAATCAATTGAATTCATCTTCGCTTAGTGCCCAGCCAAACACAGACCTAAAAACATGTCACAAAACAAATGAATAAAATAACAATATGCAAGTAGTAGTAGTAGTAGTAGAAAAAGAAGAAGAAGAAAAGTCACGAGCAAAGAAACATTCCAAAACTGACAGTGACATCACCTCTGTTTCTAAATGTTATGTCTACTTCGAGTTTCTGCATGTTTCCAGTGAATATTTGTCACTGAAACGGTCTCAGTTTCAGTTCAGTATACTCAAACTGAAACTGAAACACTGAAACAGCAACACCAGCAACAATTCTGTTGTTTGTCGTATTTGTATTTCTATAGCGTGGCCAAGAACTGCCAGCAGAGACTGAGGTACAAGTGACAGACACATGAAAGAAACAAATTATGGTAAAAATGCACCAGCCAAAGCAGTCATGTTCGATTTGATGTCTCTCTTTCGCTGATAACAGTCTCTATCAAACCATGCTTTTGCTTATGAAATTTAGCTTGTTTTTAAACAGCATTCACTGCTGAAATCAGTATTACGCAACGAAGTCATAAATAGATAGTAAAGTAAGCAGCAAATGTTAGTCTGAAACAATTCCACTTTTGCTTCAAAGTGCGTGCGTGTGTGTGTGCGTGCCTGTGTGGATGTGTCAGTGCATTTGTATATGTGTTTGTCTGTGCACACATATTTGTGTGTGTGTGCGTGAGTGTGTGTGTGTGTGTGTGTGTGTGTGTGTGTGCGTGCGCGCGTTTGTATCTGTTTGTGAATGAAATATTACTTGTGCGATTAATGTAAAGTAAACGCTTGACACGTTTGAATTAAAGGCAAAGACAGACAGAAAAAGCGAGAGTTGATTTATTTATTACTCTGCCCTGATAATAAATCATTCCCCGCCCCCTCCCTCCAGTCACGTACTTTCACACCCTGGAATGAGTCATAAAGACACCTCCCAGAGATTGTTCGTCGTTATTCTTGGCAACGCTACTGACTGAGACAGAGAGTGGTGTGATGAAAACAGTGCCAGTCTTGTTTTTCTCTCAGTCGCTCGGGACGAAGGCTTCTTGTTAACACGTTCACCTGTGTCTGTTTCAGTAAGATAGGAATTACTTGTTCTCTGTCTTTTAGAAACTTCAAGAAGTGAATGACTTATCTGTTTCTGATAAGATAAGAAATAAATACCTTGTGTGTTTCCGATCTTTAAAACAATTTCTTTAACTCTCTCCATACGAACGGCGAAAGAGACGACGTTAACAGCGTTTCACCCCAATTACCACCATCAAAATATTGCAAGCGGAAGGCTCTTATACTGAAGAGGTGAATGTTGACAAAGAATACCACAATTCTGACGACGGAAGCTAAAGGTTCCGTCATTCAGACACCCACTAGACATCCGAGCGGTCTGTGTAGAGGAGAAGAGAGGACTGACCGTACTGAGTGAGTTAATACATGAATAACTTGTCTGTTTCCGATTTTTAAAAGAAGACAAGTCTTGTGTGCCTTTCCGATCTTTTAAAGAAGACAAGATATGGCTACCTTGTCTGTTTCCGATCTTTAAAATAGGACAAGATACGAATACTTCTCTCTGTGTCCTATATTCAAGACAAGATATGATAGGAATTACTTGTCCATATCCGATCTTAAAGATATGATAAGATGGGAATACTTTGTCTGTTTCCGAGCTCTAAATCAATACATTTATTATCACATAAAAGAGAATGTACAGAAGACTCAGCAACACAACACCTCAAAGCAAAAGCATATCAGAACTTCAAGATATATATATATATATATATATATATATATATATATATATATATATATATATAGATAGATAGATAGATAGATAGATAGATATATACAGGTTAGTGGTAATAAGATGACACAATATGATGTCTTGGATTCTGAGAGATGTATGCAATCATAGTACTTTTTACAAGTAGATGGGTCTTTCGTCTGACATCCTGCCTTGACTCAAAGGTACAGTGTAAACGTTTATTATGTAATTATCAATATCTGTGTCCACTCCATTACAATGTATTATAGATAGTAAGGTTGTAAGCGAGGATAATGTTGCCCTTAAGGACACACTCATAATGAAGATACGATTTTTTTCAGGCTGCAAAGGGTGTAGATTAGACGTATGTAAAGATTTGTTGTCTTTTGTCCGAAGATGACAGACTCCCTGACAGTTCTAATACATGTACAGAATTAGTATGTGCTGAATCGCCATGCCACATTGGCTTCTACTCTGATTCTGGGTCTTTCTGTTTTCTCTGTCTCTGTCTCTATCTCTTTCACACACACACACACACACACACACACACACACACACACACACACACACACACACACACACACACACACACACACACAAACACACACACACACACACACACTCACTCACACGCACACACGCATGCATGCACTCAAGCACGCACACACACACACACACACACACACACACACACACACACACACTCACACACACACACACACACACACACACACACACACACACACACACACACACACTTCAGCATGGCTATTGCCACGAAAAGATGATAATACACCACACAGTTTTTGGACTAAATTTGCTGTGAAATACATCATTCACATTGAAATGTTTTGACTTCAATACATGGTCACGAAAATAACCAAACTACAATGGACACAGTGTCACCTTCAAGTCTCACCAGAACGGGCAGTGTACATGTCCTTTCCGAGTCGATCTCAGTGTTGTGTGGACTGACACACTGCCTCCTGTTTGTGTGCGCTGATATAACCACACATCAGTGGAGTGTGAACAGCATATACATGAATACCTGGGCTGGTGCACTGAACATCAGTGACATGTGTCCAGGTGTAGAGCACTTTCTAAACCAAAACAACACAAACATGGTGTTGCAGGTCAATGCGTCAGACTGTAACTGGAAGTTACTACAACACACAACACAACAGGGAGTGGTGTACGGGGTGTGTGGTGATTTCAACAGGTTCTGTAAACTTCATGTAAGGGCGCCACAGGGTATGAAGGTACGTGCACTTGTAGAGAGACTGGTGTACTGGTGTGATTCTAAACACAGAAAAACTACAATATACGTGCCATTCTATACACGGTATTCTTTGTTATGCAATCGTCATACCCTTGGGCAAATATTTGTGGAATCACATTTTGGAAACAGCATAGTGATTATAAACGTCAACAGTTCTATGGGACAAGTTTCTTTTGAAACAATTAACGGTCACCAATTTATTGTTGAATATATACCTGAATATTCTGGATATGTATCAACACCATACGTAAACGTTTTATATGCAGACATGGATTTTAGTTTAGAATGGAGAGTACCCTCTGGATGGATTATGATGAGTATTCAACAAATATGGAAAGTTAAGAGATGTGCTAGTCATTCTGATAAGCGTTATTGGATAAAATTGCGTTTAAAGCCAAATACTACTCACCAAAGTGTTGAACGTATTTGCTGTGTTGATCTACTATCAGCTCAAATCATTTACACATCATACCTAAAGATCAGCCTTCACTACTGGGAAGACTTTCATCCTGGTATGAAAATATATCTGTCTATGGTGTCTGTTGATAATCAACCTGTAAAGTTAACAAACGGCCTTTACAACTGTTCTGTAAACTACTACACTGATTTCCAACGTCATCTGGACTGCAATCTGAAGTCAGAGTGTGAAGATGGACGGGATGAAACAGAACACTGTCCCTTCAGCAGTCCTGACTGCCAGGGGTCGGTGGCTTCACGTAACAAGTGTTACATGTTAGTCTCCATGGACACACACATTCTTGCCCTATTGTCCCATTATGAGTGTTTGAAAATAGGTGGAAGATTAGCTTCAGCAAAATCCAGAAAGGAACAGGCGAATTTTCAACATCTCTTTAAACAATTCGATTCATTTAATGCGCCTATAGGTTTAATGTGTGGTTGGGATACTGTGTCGTATGCATATAGAAAGTTTTGTAAATGGTCTGACAACACTGTGGTGTACACCATGACTCACTTCAGTTTAGAGACTGTGTACTTGCCTTCTGTTCGTTCTGGTCAAGGTATACTTGAGAACATGATGTTAACATTCTCCTTTTATATAAACCACCCAACAATGCTGATAATTTGTGAAGTACTGTTGAGCAATACTCCATACTCACAAGTGTCACTGGCTCATTTACACTTACCAGAAGCTATCTTCACTCGTACAAAACAGTCTTTATTAATTTCCCCAGACAATCGCATTACCCATGTGTTTTTGTCACTCTATTCAAGAAGTCTTTGTAAGAAAACAATGCATACACCATTTTGCACACACATGAACATGACTAATGCAGAGCATACCGATATGTTTGTCATGGGAGGGAAGATTACATACATGCACACCATGTTTAGTTGTGATGATGGTGTCACAGCTGTGCAGCACACCCTTGTGTGTGACTTCAGGCCAGACTGTCCAGATAGTACCGATGAGTCATTTTGTGAACACCCTTCATGCACTGGTTTTCTCTGTTCTAACAGTCAATGTGTATCGCTCAGTCAACGCTGCAATCAATACGCAGATTGTGTGGACGATTCTGATGAGGTTGAGTGTCCTGATGACTACAGCTTCCTGCCTGATGTCAAAGAGAAAGACATGAAGCAAAGGTTTTATATGAATCTGGATGGGACAGGTTACTTCACTCAACAGGTGATGACAGCTGATGACTCTTGTCCTCACAGTCATTATCGCTGCACAGCTGAGTGGTTGTACTGTCTGCCTGTCTACACCCGGTGTAACGGATTTTCTGACTGTGTGTATGGAGAAGACGAACAAGACTGTGAGACAGCAACGTGTCCTGGTTTCTACCGGTGTCAAGGGTCCAGAGTTTGTGTGCACGGAGATCATCTGTGTGATTGCTGGGGTCAGTGTCCACAGCGGGATGATGAACTCTTGTGTGACAGGATCTGTCCTGAAGGTTGTCTATGTCAAGGTTATGTTTTCCTGTGTAACAAACCATTTCCTCCAGACCTATATCTTCACTTACGTTATGTAGACGCGACAGGCTCAAACATGTCAATGGATTATTTTAAAGAAAACAAATTTCTTGTTCATTTGACGCTGTCCAAGTGCTTCATTCATAATATTTCAATCACAACCCTCGGAAACCTGAATTATTTAAACCTTGCCAATAACAACTTAAAAACTTTCAATATGACAGTTTTTCTTCAACTTCGAAATTTAAGACTTCTTCACTTACAAAACAATCCTCTCCAAACAATAAACATTGAAGCAAAAAAGGACGTCCATTATGAATTGACACAAGTGGATGTATCAAAAACATATCTGAATATCTTTTTCAATAATTTATCCTTTCATTTGGCTGATGTGCAGTTTTTGAATGTGTCATTCTGTGCTATTGAAACTATTGGACCAGTGGGTTTTAAAAATATACCACATCTCAAAGAGCTGGATATAAAGGGGAATAGAGTTACTGACTTCCCTTCAGATCTGTTTTCATCATGTGATCAGCTGGATCGTATCATTTCATCAAACTACAGATTTTGCTGTATGGATTTATTTCCCAAGCACTCTGGTAACATTAAATGTTTGGCACCACACACTGTATTCCCTTCGTGTACAGCACTGCTACCAACTGAACTGTACAGAATTTTCTTCTGGTTGATTGGCGTTTCTGCCATGATAGGCAATATTGTGTGTTTGATGACTTCACACACTGTGAAAAAAATTATTGGAAGCAGTTCCATCAGTGCTGTTGTCCATCTTCAGTTTGCTGATATGTGTATGGGAAGTCACGTCAGCATTATCGTGACAGCAGACAATATATTTTACGGAAAGTACATCCAGATTGAAAAGGCATGGACAAATGGTATAATCTGCAAGCTGGCTGGGTTTCTTTTCTTTCTGTCAAGTACAGTTTCAGAACTGGTTATTTGGTTAATAACTTTGTATCACATTTCTGTACTTTGTTTCCCGAAAGGTGGAAAGAGATTACGTTTTCCATCTACAGGCTGTGTGTGGATTGTTGGAATTTTGTTGGCAACAATTCCATTTCTTCCCGGACTATCTCACTGGGGCCTCCAGAGTCAGTCTGGTCTCTGTCGTCTGGCTTTATCTGATCGCTATCACTCTGGACATTACTTCAGATGGTTCACAGTTATTGTGACAGTCAATTTTATTTTATGTGTGATGATTGTAGCTGGCCAAGCTGTCATCTATAAAGAAACACCAAAGTACAGAACAACTCTCAATCCCACAGAGACACCATTGCATTCTTCAGTGCATGTCATAAGAAAAGTGGCTGTTACAGATGCTGCTTCCTGGCTGGCGTTTGGACTGGTGATGATGATGAGTTCTCATGGTGTTGCTGGTTTCGATACGATCCATGATACCATGGTTGTGTTCGTGTTGCCTTTCAACTCTGCTCTCAACCCACTTCTCTACATGTGGGCGGTCAACTCACAATGGCGACATCAGCAACAAGAAGAGAAATTGATTCAGGTGTTAAAAGCACGGCTTGCCAAAACAGGAACTAAAAGATGATATTTCTTGCAGTACGTGCATGGATATGTATATATATATATATATATATATATATAGAGAGAGAGAGAGAGAGAGAGAGAGAGAGAGACTCAGAGTCAGACTCAGACTCAGTTCCAGAATCGAATTTTTATTCACTTATGTCTATTGTCCCAAATGCACAAGAGAGAGGGAGAGAGAGAGAGAGAGGGACAGTATCTTTATGATGTTTTTCCAAAGTATTGATACATTACTCTGAAATATTTCATTGCCATGTTGATTTATGACATATGTGTTTTCATAGTGTTACTGGTTTCGATACAATCCATGACACCATGGCTGTGTTCGTGTTGCCTTTCAACTCTGCTATCAACCCACTTCTCTACATGTGGACTGTGAATCCATAATGGCGACGTCAGCAGCAAGAAGAGAAATTGATTCAGGTGTTAAAAGCACGGCTTGCCCAAACAGGAAATAAAATATGATATTCTTTGCAATAAGTGCATGGATATACATTGAGAGAGAGACAGACAGACAGAGACAGAGAGACGGAAAGAAGGGGAGATAGAGACTCAGACTCACTCAGACTCAGTCTTCAAATCTGAATCGATTTTTTAATTTTTTTTAATTTATTTATTTTTTATTCATTTAGGGCCATTGTCCTACAGGTGCGAGAGAGAGAGATAGAGAGAGAGAGAGAGAGAGAGAGAGAGAGAGGACAAGCTGTATCTTTATGATGTGTTTCCAAAGGATTGATACATTACTCTGAAACATTTCATTACCATGTTGATCTATGGCATAAGTGTAGTATGATGTCGACATCTGAAACACGTTTCTCGGTGTGAACGTGAATTTTCGGGATCTTAGAATGAGGTCGGCACTTTCCTGCTTTGGTTCAAAATTCAGGGACCTATTTCAACGACAATTTTCATACCTAAATGAAGCGATATTACCAGTAGTAAATGTTATGACTCATTTGCTGTGGTTTCGACTCAGTTTTGAGAGCCATTGTTTGTGATCTGATATAGATTCAGCTGCTACACATTGTGCCGCCATCTTGACAGGTCCACCACATCAACGACAGTCACGTATTCATTCAGTCTGTGCCATTCAGACAGCCGCTCTTTCTATACATAGGCCTTCCACCCATGCAAAGGGAAACAAAAATAAACATGGCAGCTTGGGTAAAGAAGTGTTTATCTGTGTCAAAATATGGAGTATTTCGTGTCATTGTCAAGCCTGACTCTTGATCAAAGTGGTGGATTACACACACACACACACACACACACACACATGCATATATATATATATATAGAGAGAGAGAGAGAGAGAGAGAGAGAGAGAGAGAGAGAGAGAGGTGTATGTATGTATCCACCCCTCACGCTACTGACCACAGCCAGAGCTTTTTACAGGTGACAGGGTTGGAAGCAGATCAACAAAGTGGCGGAGCTGAAAAGAAGAGGACTGTTCTGGATGTGTAGTAACCTTGGGACGGTTTTTGTCGGACTGAACACGAGAAGCAACATCCATGGGTTTTCGTTGTGAACCCTGAATTCGTGGAGTTTGTCGTGGTGGTGGTTATACACGATCACCAAGATACAGAGAGAGAGAGAGAGAGACAGACAGACAGACAGAGAGACAGACAGACAGACAGACAGAGAGAGAGACAGACAGACAGACAGACAGACAGGCAGAGACAGACAGACAGAGACAGAGACAGACAGACAGACAGTGACAGAGAGAGATTGTCAATTGAAGGAATATTTAGAACGTGACGTATTAGAAGACATCACGTAAGGTACAGGAAGATGACGTAAAAGTAACATGACATCAACTATTGTGAGCGAAGTCTGTGACCAAGCTGCCAGGTAGCAGCGAAAATTCAGATTTATTATTTTTGATTGTCTCACAAAACAGGTGTCGGTTTTCAAGTGTGTGTGTATGTATGTATATATCCATGCCCTTAAGGCCTGACCAAAGCGTTTGGTTGTGCTGCTGTAGATTTGTCCGAACGCAGTGACGCCTCCTTGAAAAACAGAAACTGAAAACTGAAACTGAAATCTTCCAAGTGGCGCAATCCCCACACCACTTGACCTGAATGAGCATCACGTCCCTCCTGTCACAGTCCCACCATCTGTCAGACCACTCGGCACTCTGCAAGGACGTCGTGAGCTCACCCACTGCAGGAGTCCCAGCATTACTTCTGGGTCACTTTGATCGTGGTCACTGGTGCCATGCTCTGGTTTCACATAATCATGCAGGACGCCTTACCATGGTTAGTATTTATGTGTTTATCAGCTGAATTGCTGTAGTCTTGATGCAATTGTCAGCTAAACCACAATGTTGTTGTTGTTGTTTTTAATCCATTTATCAGCTTAACTGCAATAACTTGAGACATTTTTCAGCTAAGCTGTAGTAGTCTTGATACATTTAGCAGCTAAACCACTGTAGTCTTGCTGCATTTATTGTAGTTTCGACACATTCACACTGCAACACACTTGATTCATTTATTATCTAAACAGCAACAGTTGAGATGGTTTTGATACTTTTATCAGCTAAACCACAATAATCTTGAAACACTTGTCAGCTAAACAGAAAAAGTGTTGATACAGTTATCAGCTAAACTGTAATTTCTCGTTTTCCCTGGGTCTTTAGTGCCTCCTCGGAAGGTGTGTGTCTCCACAGCAGATCAGAGGGCAAACCCTTCAGTCTGGCTCGTCTGTATGTGGAAACCAGGGTCAGCAGCATCTGGTATATTCTGGTTATTGGTGAAGACTTCAGTAACGTGATGGATACATCTGAAAATATGAACACAAGGACTTACCTGTCTGTGTGACACGTTCTGTTCTTGACGCTGAGCTATGTGTTTGTACAACGTTGTAAAAGCATTTTGACTGTGTTCTTAAACACAAACTGTCCCAGAATGGGAATTCTTTTTCACTTCTTGGAAGGAGGGGTGAACCAGGGAGAGACAGTGAGAGAGAGAGGCGCACACACACACACACACACACACACACACACACACACACAGACTGACAGATTTACACAAGAAAAGAGAGAAAGAAGACAGAGACAGGGAAGACGTGATAATGTGAAGAGTCACTTCAGTTTGTTTTTTTAACTTTCCATCAGTTCTGAATGGGATTCCAGCCATTTACGAAGTTCAGTTTCATTAGCTTTCCTTCTCTTTTCAGCCAAAGTGTTGAGCGTGTACATGAAAGGATTCACTGCAGAATTCAATGGTAAAACGAATACAGCCAGGGCTACATTCACTTCTGCAGGAATGGCAATTCCTGCCAAAGCCAGCGTCCCACACAAACCGATGGGAAACCAGCACATGAAATCAGTTACTGCAATCGTGATCAGTCGCCGAGCAATAGTCATATCGTGTGATACTTTGGTAGAATCAGTCTTCAAAGCATTGTCCTGTATTGACCAATATATGAATGCCTGACCAGCACAGATAAATAAAAAGAGAATAAAGTTCAGGTAAATCAAAATACTGAGAGAATACACTTTTCCTTTGAAATCACGTCTTGCAACAGGTAAAGGGATACAAATACCTGTCTGGCTATAGAACTCCCAGTGTGATGTGACTGGAAGTAATGGTACCAAGACTATAAACCATCCAACCAACCAAGTACACATACAAGCCACTGATGCTGATGTTCTGTCAAACCTCTTGGTGCTGAAAGGAAAGCGAAGGACAATAAAACGATCCAGTGTAATAAGCCAGATACTAAAGGCAGATACCTCACTGGACAACAGAGACAAAAAGCCAGCTGCCTTACAGTTCGCACTGTTTTTCCAAGTATCATCATTGTGGAGGTATTGTCCACGGAACCGTTCATCAGCCACTCCAATGATAGCAATGTAGACACCCATCAGAAAATCAGCCATGGTTAGGCTAACGACAAACACACTGAATCCACTAGAAGACGTCATGCTCTTCATAACCATACGAGCACAACAACAAAAGACATTACCAGTCAGAGACAGACAGGCGACCAACCACAGAAACCCACGGTATGCCCACGACTGCAACAGATCTCTACATGAAGAAATTTCATCTTTCGGGGCAATGCAAGCTGAATCGGCATCATCGAAGGTGTAGGGAAGTATTTCATTGCAGCAAAGTTTATAGTTTTGTGTAGATATAAAGCGCAGTTTAGAAACAGCTTTGAATATGTCAGGCGGAAATATTTTAACAGAGCTACCATCCATGTAGAGTTCAGTCAACTGTGGTGTGAACTGAAATCCATCTGAACTGACTGTGTGAATAGAAGTGAAAGTTAAGTTCAGTTTCTGTATGTGACGAAACAGCGACAGGACTTTAGAGTCAAACACTGTCAGCATGGTGTGGGACAGATCCAGCTCTGTTAGTGCACTGTGCTGGTTAACAGGTGAGAGGCCAGTGTGGAGTGAGGTAAGGGGATTGCTGGAAAGAGAGAGTGCCTGGAGGTTATGTAACCCAAAAAGAGACGTCAGGTTTACACACTGCAGTTTATTACTACTGAGATCCAGGAACCTCATATTTACCAAATGTGTTAGATGAATGTTGGTTATAGAACAGTGTGCGAAAACCGCAGCAATAAGGAGGGTATTGTGACTCACATCAGTCAGTGTCATACCTGAGCCTGTTGCATCCAGGTAGCGGAGCTGAGGAAAGAGAGCTGCAGAGAAAGGCTGAGGACACAGAAATGAGTGACTTTGACAAAGACAGTTCACAGAACAGGTAATGTCACATGCTAATTCATCATCATTCATTGGGCAGTGAGGCCAACCATCACACATGTGGTCACCATGTAAACATATTGTTGAAAGTCTGCATCGGAAAAGTCCAGGACATTTCAGTTGTTCACACCCCTCTTCATCCTCGTGGTTACTGCAGTCGTACATCCCATTGCACCGTGTGTAGACAGGCAGGCAGTTATTGACTTCACCAGGACAGCGATAGTGGCTGTCGGGACAGGACTCACTGGTATTCATTGAAGTGGAGATGAAGTGTCTGATGCCGTCAAAGTCGACAAGAGCTGGGTGTGGACTGAATTGTCTTTGGAAGTCTGTGGGTCTAGATACACGACAGTTCTGTTCATCTGACTCATCCAGACAGTGGAACACTCGATCACAAACCTTGTCAAATGATACACACTGACTGTTAGCGCATCTGAATGCACTGATACAAGCACGGTATTCACAAAAGGATTCATCACTCATATCCTTGCAGTCATTGATAAAGTCACATACCAGAGTATATGATATCATTGTGGAATCATGTTCACACACAAATAAGCGGTCTTCAGAAAGCTGACGATCTGATGTGTTGTGTGACAGCTCACCAGAAAAAGTGCAAGGCGCTGTGTATTCTTCACCACACACTTTATGCTGGTTAGAACCACACAGATAAAAAGAATGAGTCAACCGATCATCAGGGCATGCATGCCACTGTCCTTGAGACAGCAAAACGTTTGTGCTGGTCAAAGAAATTACCTGTGTGTTATAAAGATTTATCTGTGTCTTGGCTTGTGTGAATTCACAAAATACCCCCATTTCAGACATGTCGTGAGTTTGAAAATCACAATAATGAAAGCCAAAACAAATTCCTCGGAAGTATAAACATAAAAGTTTTGGTATTGCAGGAAACACAACACTTTCGCAGATACTGATGCGATGGTGAACGACTGTTCCATCTTTGTGAATAACAGAGTGTGTATAGATGTTTACCACTGACCTGCTTCCTATGGACAAACCTGTCAACCAGGAAGAACGAGGGAGACTTGTTTTTGTTTTGTTGTGAATATTATACCAGTCAAAAACGCACTTAGGCATACCAAGCCAGCCTCCAATGGATCTGCAATAATCATCAGCTATCTCGTTGCCTTTCGTTTTTTCACTGACAAATCCACGCAGGCTGTCAACAATTTTATAACATCGGTCACAGATTGATAAAAGTCCATTGCAATGGTCATCATTGTAGGGACAGGGGCGTGTTTCATTCTGTCCATCTTCACACTCTGTTTTAACATTGCATAACACATCAGGACAGAAGCTTACATGATTCTTTATTCACCAGTTCCATCGACAACAACGTGGCTTAAGAGGGACTTTGTCATTCTCTTAAGAGAGAATGAACATAGACTTATAATTCCTTTTTATCCGTGTAAATCTAGGCAATGGTAGATCGTAAGTTTAGCAGCACATGCCAGCCGGCCGTGTTGTCTGGACACTGAATTCGTCTTTCTATGTTGTATTGTTGTGTTCTTTTGTATTGTATTGTATTGTGTTGTGTTGTGTTCTTTTGTATTGCATTATGTTGTGTAGTGTAGTGTAATGTAGTGTAGTGTTGTGCTGTGTTGTGTTATATTCTTTTGTATTGTATTCTATTATGTAGTGTAGTGTTGTGTTGTGTTGTGTTGTGTGCATTGAGCTACCTAGACAACTCGGAAGGTGGGCCAATGAAACATGAAGGTAAAGAAGGAGAACAACAACAACGGGAAGACATCTTTAGAAAGATGATTACAAAACACACTCCTTTCTGCAAATTGCATTTCATCAATTAAATCAATTGAATTCATCTTCGCTTAGTGCCCAGCCAAACACAGACCTAAAAACATGTCACAAAACAAATGAATAAAATAACAATATGCAAGTAGTAGTAGTAGTAGTAGAAAAAGAAGAAGAAGAAAAGTCACGAGCAAAGAAACATTCCAAAACTGACAGTGACATCACCTCTGTTTCTAAATGTTATGTCTACTTCGAGTTTCTGCATGTTTCCAGTGAATATTTGTCACTGAAACGGTCTCAGTTTCAGTTCAGTATACTCAAACTGAAACTGAAACACTGAAACAGCAACACCAGCAACAATTCTGTTGTTTGTCGTATTTGTATTTCTATAGCGTGGCCAAGAACTGCCAGCAGAGACTGAGGTGCAAGTGACAGACACATGAAAGAAACAAATTATGGTTAAAATGCACCAGCCAAAGCAGTCATGTTTGATTTGATGTCTCTCTTTCGCTGATAACAGTCTCTATCAAACCATGCTTTTGCTTATGAAATTTAGCTTGTTTTTAAACAGCATTCACTGCTGAAATCAGTATTACGCAACGAAGTCATAAATAGATAGTAAAGTAAGCAGCAAATGTTAGTCTGAAACAATTCCACTTTTGCTTCTTTGCTTCAAAGTGCGTGCGTGTGTGTGTGCGTGCCTGTGTGGATGTGTCAGTGCATTTGTATATGTGTTTGTCTGTGCACACATATTTGTGTGTGTGTGTGTGTGTGTGCGTGAGTGTGTGTGTGTGTGTGTGTGTGTGTGTGTGTGTGTGTGTGTGTGCGTGCGCGCGTTTGTATCTGTTTGTGAATGAAATATTACTTGTGCGATTAATGTAAAGTAAACGCTTGACACGTTTGAATTAAAGGCCAATGACAGACAGAAAAAGCGAGAGTTGATTTATTTATTACTCTGCCCTGATAACAAATCATTCCCCACCCCCTCCCTCCAGTCACGTACTTCCACACCCTGGAATGAGTCATGAAGACACCTCCCAGAGATTGTTCGTCGTTATTCTTGGCAACGCTACTGACTGAGACAGAGAGTGGTGTGATGAAAACAGTGTCAGTCTTGTTTTTCTCTCAGTCGCTCGGGACGAAGGCTTCTTGTTAACACGTTCACCTGTGTCTGTTTCAGTAAGATAGGAATTACTTGTTCTCTGTCTTTTAGAAACTACAAGAAGTGAATGACTTATCTGTTTATGATAAGATAAGAAATAAATACCTTGTGTGTTTCCGATCTTTAAAACAATTTCTTTAAGAAATGAATAACTTGTCTGTTTCCGATTTTTAAAAGAAGACAAGTCTTGTGTGCCTTTCCGATCTTTTAAAGAAGACAAGATATGGCTACCTTGTCTGTTTCCGATCTTTAAAATAGGCCAAGATACGAATATTTCTGTCTGTGTCCTATATTTAACTCACTCAGTACGGCCAGTCCTCTCTTCTCCTCTACACAGACCCCTTGGACGTCCAGTGGGTGTCTGAATGACCCAGCCTTTAGCTTCCGTCGTCAGAATTGTGGTATTCTTTGTCAATATTCACGTCTTCAGTACAAGAGCCTTCCGCTTGCAATATTTTGATGATGGTAATTGGGGTGAAACGCTGTTCACGTCGTTTCTTTTGCCGTTCGTATGGAAAGAGTTAAGACAAGATATGATAGGAATTACTTGTCCATATCCGATCTTAAAGATATGATTTTATGGGAATACTTTGTCTGTTTCCGAGCTCTAAATCAATACATTTATAATCACATAAAAGAGAATGTACAGAAGACTCAGTAACACAACACCTCAAAGCAAAAACATATCAGAACTTCAAGAAGATATATATATATATATATATATATATATATATAGAGAGAGAGAGAGAGAGAGAGAGAGAGAGAGAGGGGTTAGTGGTAATAAGATGACACAATATTATGTGTTGGATTCTGAAAGATGTATGTAAACTCATTACCTTTTACAAGTAGATGGGTCTTTCGTCTGACATCCTGACTTGACTCAAAGGTACAGTGTAAATGTTTATTATGTAATTGTCAATATCTGTGTCCACTCCATTACAATGTATTTTAGATAGTAAGGTTGTAAGCGAGGATAATGTTGCTCTTAAGGACACACTCATAATGAGGATACGATTTGTTCAGGCTGCAAAGGGTGTAGATTAGACGTATGTAAAGATTTGTTGTCTTTTGTCCGAAGATGACAGACTCCCTGACAGTTCTAATACATGTGCAGAATTAGTATGTGCTGAATCGCCATGCCACATTGGCTTCTACTCTGATTCTGGGTCTTTCTGTTTTCTCTGTCTCTGTCTCTATCTCTTTCACACACACACACACACACACACACACACACACACACACACACACACACACACACACACACTCACTCACTCACACGCACACACGCATGCATGCACTCAAGCACACACACACACACACACACACACACACACACACACACACACACACACACACACACTTCAGCATGGCTATTGCCACGAGAAGATGATAATACACCACACAGTTTTTGGACTAAATTTGCTGTGAAATACATCATTCACATTGAAATGTTTTGACTTCAATACATGGTCACGAAAATAACCAAACTACAATGGATAGTGTCAGCTTCAAGTCTCACCAGAACGGGCAGTGTACATGTCTTTTCCGAGTCGATCTCAGTGTTGTGTGTACTGGTACACTGCCTCCTGTTTGTGTGCGCTGATATAGCCACACATCAGTGGAGTGTGAACAGCATATACATGAATACCTGGGCTGGTCCACAGAATATCAGTGACATGTGTCCAGGTGTAGAGCACTTTCTAAACCAAAACAACACAAACATGGTGTTGCAGGTCAATGCGTCAGACTGTAACTGGAAGTTACTACAACACACAACACAACAGGGAGTGGTGTACGGGGTGTGTGGTGATTTCAACAGGTTCTGTAAACTTCATGTAAGGGCGCCACAGGGTATGAAGGTACGTGCACTTGTAGAGAGACTGGTGTACTGGTGTGATTCTAAGCACAGAAAAACTACAATATACGTGCCATTCTATACACGGTATTCTTTGTTATGCAATCGTCATACCCTTGGGCAAATATTTGTGGAATCACATTTTGGAAACAGCATAGTGATTATAAACGTCAACAGTTCTATGGGACAAGTTTCTTTTGAAACAATTAACGGTCACCAATTTATTGTTGAATATATACCTGAATATTCTGGATATGTATCAACACCATACGTAAACGTTTTATATGCAGACATGGATTTTAGTTTAGAATGGAGAGTACCCTCTAGATGGATTATGATGAGTATTCAACAAATATGGAAAGTTAAGAGATGTGCTAGTCATTCTGATAAGCGTTATTGGATAAAATTGCGTTTAAAGCCAAATACTACTCACCAAAGTGTTGAACGTATTTGCTGTGTTGATCTACTATCAGCTCAAATCATTTACACATCATACCTAAAGATCAGCCTTCACTACTGGGAAGACTTTCATCCTGGTATGAAAATATATCTGTCTATGGTGTCTGTTGATAATCAACCTGTAAAGTTAACAAACGGCCTTTACAACTGTTCTGTAAACTACTACACTGATTTCCAACGTCATCTGGACTGCAATCTGAAGTCAGAGTGTGAAGATGGACGGGATGAAACAGAACACTGTCCCTTCAGCAGTCCTGACTGCCAGGGGTCGGTGGCTTCACGTAACAAGTGTTACATGTTAGTCTCCATGGACACACACATTCTTGCCCTATTGTCCCATTATGAGTGTTTGAAAATAGGTGGAAGATTAGCTTCAGCAAAATCCAGAAAGGAACAGGTGAATTTTCATTATCTCTTTAAACATTTCGATAAATTTGAAGCACCTATAGGGTTAATGTGTGGTTGGGTCTCTGTGCCGTATCCATATAGAAAGTTTTGTAAATGGTTTGACAACACTGTGGTGTACACCATGACTCACTTCAGTTCAGAGACTCCGTACCTGCCCTCAGCACGTGCTGGTCAAGTTGTACTGTACAACATGCTGTTACGTTTCAAGTACTCTTTTTATATAGATTACACAACAATGCTGATAATTTGTGAAGTAGTGTTGAGTAATGCTCCATACTCACAAGTGTCACTGGCTCATTTACTCTTGCCAGAAGCTACCTTTAGACGTACAAAACAGTCGTTATCAATTTCCCCAGACAATCAAATTAAACATGTGTTTTATTCACATTATTCAAGAAGTCTGTGTATGAAAACAATGTATGCACCACCTTGTATACACATCAACATTACGAATGCAGAGCATACTGACATGATTGTCATGGGAAGGAAAACCACATACATGCACCCCATGTTTAGTTGTGATGATGGTATCACAACTGTGCATCACGCTCTTGTGTGTAACTTCAGACAGGACTGTCCAGATGGCACCGATGAGTCATTTTGTGAACACCCTTCATGCACTGGTTTTCTCTGTTCTAACAGTCAATGTGTATCGCTCAGTCAACGTTGCAATCAATACACAGATTGTGTGGACGATTCTGATGAGGTTGGGTGTCCAGATGACTACAGCTTCCTGGCTGATGTCAAAGAGAAAGACGTGAAGCAAAGGTTTTATGTGAATCTAGACGGGACAGGTTACTTCACTCAACAGGTGATGACAGCTGATGACTCTTGTCCTCACAGTCATTATCGCTGCACAGCTGAGTGGTTGTACTGTCTGCCTGTCTACACCCGGTGTAACGGATTTTCTGACTGTGTGTATGGAGAAGACGAACAAGACTGTGAGACAGCAACGTGTCCTGGTTTCTACCAGTGTCAAGGGTCCAGAGTTTGTGTGCACAGAGATCATCTGTGTGATGGCTGGGGTCAGTGTCCACAGTGGGATGATGAACTCTTGTGTGACAGAACCTGTCCTGAAGGTTGTCTATGTCAAGGTTATGTTTTCCTGTGTAACAAACCATTTCCTCCAGACCTATATCTTCACTTACGTTATGTAGACGCGACAGGCTCAAACATGTCAATGGATTATTTCAAAGAAAACAATTATCTTGTTCATTTGACGCTGTCCAAGTGCTTCATTCATAATATTTCAATCACAACCCTTGCAAACCTGAATTATTTAAATCTTGCCAATAACAACTTAAAAACTTTCAATATGACAGTTTTTCTTGAACTTCGAAATTTAAGAGTTCTTCACTTACAAAACAATCCTCTCCGAACAATAAACAGTGAAGCAAAAAAGGACGTCCATTATGAATTGACACAAGTGGATGTATCAAAAACATATCTGAATATCTTTTTCAATAATATTTCCTTTCATTTGCCTGATGTGCAGTTTTTGAATGTGTCATTCTGTGCTATTGAAACTATTGGACCAGTGGGTTTTAAAAATATACCACATCTCAAAGAGCTGGATATAAAGGGGAATAGAGTTACTGACTTCCCTTCAGATCTGTTTTCATCATGTGATCATCTGGATCATATCTTTTCATCAAACTACAGATTTTGCTGTATGGATTTATTTCCCAAGCACTCTAGTAACATTAAATGTTTGGCACCACACACTATACTCCCTTCGTGTACAGCACTGTTACCAACTGAACTGTACAGAATTTTCTTCTGGTTGATTGGCGTTTCTGCCATGATAGGCAATATTGTGTGTTTGATGACTTCACATGCTGTGAAAAAAATTATTGGAAGCAGTTCCATCAGTGCTGTTGTCCATCTTCAGTTTGCTGATATGTGTATGGGAAGTCACGTCAGCATTATCGTGACAGCAGACACTATATTTTACGGAAGGTACATCCAGATTGAAAAAGCATGGACAAATGGTATAATCTGCAAGTTGGCGGGGTTTCTTTTCCTTCTGTCAAGTACAGTATCAAAACTGATTATTTGGTATATAACATTGTATCACATTTCTGTACTTTGTTTCCCGAAAGGTGGAAGGAGATTACCATTACCAGCTGCAGGCTGTGTGTGGATTATTGGGATTTTGTTGGCAACAGTTCCATTTCTTCCCGGACTATCTCACTGGGGCCTCCAGGGTCAGTCTGGTCTCTGTTGTCTGGCTTTATATGATCGCTATCACTCTGGACATTACTTCAGATGGTTCACAGTTATTGTGACAGTCAATTTCATTTTATGTGTGATGATTGTAGCTGGGCAAACTGTCATCTGTAAAGAAACACCAAAGTACAGAACAACTCTCAATCCAGCAGAGACACCATTGCATTCTTCAGTGCATGTTATGAGAAAAGTGGCTGTTACAGATGCTGCTTCCTGGCTGGCGTTCGGACTGGTGACGATGATGAGTTCTCATGGTGTTGCTGGTTTCGATACGATCCATGACACTATGGTTGTGTTCGTGTTGCCTTTCAACTCTGCTCTCAACCCACTTCTCTACATGTGGGCGGTCAACTCACAATGGCGACATCAGCAGCAAGAAGAGAAATTGATTCAGGTGTTAAAAGCACGGCATGCCCAAACAAGAAAAAATATATGATATTCTTTGGAATACATGCATGGATATACATTGAGAGAGAGAGAGAGAGAGAGAGAGAGAGAGAGAGAGAGAGAGAGAGAGAATAAGCAGTATCTTTCCAATAGCCAGGGACCTATTTCAACGGCAGTCTTCATATATAAATGGAGCGGTATTACTCTCCGTTAATATTATGACTCATTTCCTGTGGTTGTGACTCAATTTGAGGGATATTGTTTGTAATTTGATATAGATTCAGCTGCTACACATTGTGCCGCCATCTTGACAGGTCCACCACATCGACGACAGTCACGTATTCATTCAGTCTGTGCCAGTCAGACAGCCGCTCTTTCTATACATAGGCCTTCCACCCATGCAAAGGGAAACAGAAATAAACATGGCAGCTTCAGTAAAAAGAAGTGTTTATTTGTTTTTATATTAAAAAACCCAGAATGGATCTATCTGTCATAGCTTTTTCTATGATTTTTTTTTTTAATAGTTCGTGTGCCTGAGGAGTAGAAATGGAGAAATCAGCTCATGAAAAAACGGCATATTTATGTGTCTGTGACATAAAAACAAAAAACAAAACAAGAATTATCCTGAATATCTAAGTGGTGTCAAAAGATTCAGAACTGAATCAACTTTAAATTTCCATATGGAAGAGGCACACGAAAATTCATATATTCTCTCTGCACTATCAAAGGAAGACAAGTATGGCAAGTGGAGGAGTGACGTCATGCAACAGAGAAAATTCAGCAACATGGAAAACCCACATATTTGTCTGCCTGTAACTATAAAACAAGAATTTTCCTGAACATATATGTGGTGTCAGATGATTCAGAATCAAGTAAATTTTAGATTTCGATATGTCAAGGGCACAGGAAAATTCGTATTTTCAAAGACAAGAATGGCAAGTGGAGGAGTGACGTCATGCAGCCACAAGAGAGCCGACGGCGACAGTGTTTCACGCCCATAAGCTGATGCATGAATCTTTGGAACATCGGCTTAGATCCATAGCAAACTAACGTTTACTAACTGCAGTCATGTGTATTGCCACATAATCAGCTGAACATAGACTCAGCGACCAGTCTCTAGGGCCTGGAAGCCCAAATCCACTGAATGTTACAACTGTTTGTATGCAGCATTACCAACAGCTCCAGTGTCTTGACAAGAGTGGAGATCATGTGTGAAAGTGGTTGAGGGAGTGAGAGTATGTGCATGCGTGCGTGCGTGTACACATGTACATATGTGTGCGCGTTTGTGCATTGTGCATGTGTACGTGTGCGTATGTGCGCGTGTGTGCCCGTGTGTATGTGTGTGTGCCCACGTGTACGTGTGCAGTTTATTAATGTTTGTGTGTATAATATGTGAGTGTGCGCATGAACGCATGCACGTGCACGCGCGCGCGTGCACACACACACACACACACACACACATACAGCCGAAGGCAGCTTCCCAGGCTCCCGAACACAAGAAAATCTTGTATTATTCAGAGTGGGAATGCACGTTTGATCCGCCAGTCACAAATTGTTGAAAGAAGTGGACTTGCCTAGAGTGACTGCCGGAAATATTTCACCAGAATTTGCTTTTGGTTAAGTTAGTGAAGCCGGGAAAGTCGCAAATATAGAGGAAGTTTTCTACTTTGACAGATCTAAATAATGACTTTAAAACAATGAAATAAAGATGGATGTGGGGTGTTGAAGATAGGATCGTTTCGTTTGCAGCACACAGCATGGCTTCGAAAAATACTAGTATCAGATAGTGGTAAGAAATATGATATGTACCAGTACTGTTAACTGCCCCCCTCCCTTCCCTTTGTCACTTTTGATTTTGTTGTTGTTCAGCAGGGATCTCGCATAAACCATGGCTTTGCTTGTTGGCAGAAGTAAAAGAAAAGCAATGGACACATGAACAGTGTAAGCAAACTACTAATGCTTTCCTGATGATGATGGATAACCATTCTAAGTTCCTGAGTAAATCGTTGAGCAGTTTGTTGGCCTGTTGTTTGATTCTCTGAGCAATCTGAGAGTCGTCAGCATGTTCAGACAGCCTCTCTTCACTAAAGAAAAGACAAGTTTGGAAAATACTCCACCCACATCAGCAGCTCTTGAACGGCACACACACAGAGCAGTTTATCCGAGAAGGTGCTTACATCTGGAGGTAGAACGGCGGGGATTGAAAAAAGGTGAGGGAAAGACCTTAGTGGATCATTCTACAAAAGCTCAAGAAACTTGATGTGAACTGATTCACTGCTCCTGCACAGTGGTGTGCAGAGAAAGGTGCAAATGCTGCAGGACCAACTTAAAGGGCAGATCCTTGTGTACAAATGGCAGGGACTGTCACAAAGACTAAACATTGCCCAGCTGGAAACCTCATTTCAGCAACTTTGTGATACCAGCTTGATGTTTTAGTTTTTCAGTCATGCTGAAACTATCAGAATTATTTATTTGGCTTTATAGAGTGCACATTATGTACTTCATGACTCTTGTAACCGCACATCCGATGACATGCCTGTGGGATTTTCATCTCAAGAAATCGTCCCCCACCCCTACCCCCAAACTCATCATCCCTCCTTTTACTTTGATGTCTCGTGAGAGTGATGACTAAATCAACGCCCAACAACCCCACCTTAACACCTGTTCAGAGCCATAAGTCTCTGCTACAGATCTCCTTTACAATTTCTGTGATATGGCCTGGTAGGTTTTGATTTTGGTGCTGAGCCTGATTCCCTTTTTGTTCCACAGCCTGTTGTTGAATCTGCCAAAGGCGGAGCTGGCCTTGGCGATGCACAGCATCACTTCTGTATCAAGTGCTGCATAAGGTGCTGCCCAGGTAGCAAAACTTGTCTACTGACCATCTCTGTGTCATCGATCTTGATTGCAGGTAGGGGGGAGGCACTGGCGTTCTGTGAGCTAGCTGGTTGGTACATAGACTCGGTCTTGCTGAGGCTGATGGCGAGTCCAAAGTGCCTGCAGGAGGTTGAGAACCTGTCCATAATGAACTGCATGTCCTCATGGGTGTGTGCAGCAAGCGCACAGTCATCAGCGAAGAGGAACTCTCTCAACAATGCCTCAAACACCCTGGACCTGCATGGAGTCGCCGCAAGTTGAAAAGTTTGCCATCTATGCGGAACTGAATGTAGATGTCCCAGTCACAGTCTTGGAAGGCGTCAATCAGCATGGCAGAGAAGAGAATGGAGAACAGTGTGGGTCCAGGACGCAGCCCTGCTTCACTCCATTTACCACAGGGAACGGATCCGACATGGCAGAAATATATATATATATGTGTGTGTGTGTGTGTGTTTGTGTGTGTGTGTGTGTGTGTGTGTGTGTGTGTGTGTGTGTCCATACACTCAAGGCCTGACTAATGTGTTTGGTTATGCTGCTGTCAGGCATCTGCCCAGAAGATATGGTGAGCTATGTGTTTGTACAACATTGTAAAAGCATTTTCACTGTGTTATTAAACACAAACTGTCCGAGAATGTGAATTCTTTTTCACTTCATGGAGGAAGGGGGGAAGCGGGACGAGAGAGTGAGGGAGACAGAGAGAGGCAGAGACAGAAAGACAAAGAGAGAGACCGAGAGAGAGACACAGAGAGAGAGAAACTCACAGACTCACTTAAGGAAAGAGAGAAAGAAGAGAGAGAGAGACAGAGAGAGAGAAAACATCATGATAATGTGAAAAGTCACTACAGTGTGTGTATTAACTTTCCATCAGTTCTGAATGGGATTCCAGCCATTTACGAAGTTCAGTTTCATTAGCTTTCCTTCTCTTTTCAGCCAAAGTGTTGAGCGTGTACATGAAAGGATTCACAGCAGAGTTCAATGGTAAAACGAATACAGCCAGGGCCACATTCACTTCTGCAGGAATGGCAATTCCTGCCAAAGCCAGCGTCCCACACAAACCGATGGGAAACCAGCACATAAAATCAGTTACTGCAATCGTAATCAGTCGCCGAGCTATGGTCATGTCCTGTGATACTTTGGTACAATCAGTCTTCAAAGTATTGTCCTGTACTGTCCAATAAATAAATGCCTGACCAGCACAGATAAATAAAAAGAGAATAAAGTTCAGGTAAATCAGAATACCAATAGAATACATTTTTCCTTTGAAATCTCGTCTTGTAACAGGTAAAGGAATACAAATGCCTGTCTGGCTATAGAACTCCCAGTGTGATGTGACTGGAAGTAATGGTACCAAGGCTACAAACCAGCCAACCAACCAAGTACACATACAAGCCACTGCTGCTGATGTTCTGCCAAACCTCTTGGTGCTGAAAGGAAAGTGAAGGACAATAAAACGATCCAGTGTAATAAGCCAGATACTAAAGGCAGATACCTCACTGGACAACAGAGACAAAAAGCCAGCTGCCTTACAGTTCGCACTGTTTTTCCATGTATCATCATTGTGGAGGTATTGTCCACGAAACCGTTCATCAGCCACTCCAATGATAGCAATGTAGACACCCATCAGAAAATCAGCCATAGTTAGGCTAACGACAAACACGCTGAATCCACTAGAAGACGTCATACTCTTCATAACCATACGAGCACAACAACAAAAGACATTACCAGTCAGAGACAGACAGGCGACCAACCACAGAAACCCACGGTATGCCCACGACTGCAACAGATCTCTACATGAAGAAATTTCATCTTTTGGGGCAATGCAAGCTGATTCAGCATCGTCAAAGGTGTAGGGAAGTATTTCATTACAGCAAAGTTTATAGTTTTGTGTAGATATAAAGCGCAGTTTAGAAACAGTTTTAAATATGTCAGGCGGAAATATTCTAATAGGGCTACTATCCATGTAGAGCTCAGTTAACTGTGGTGTGAACTGAAATCCATCTGAACTGACTGTGTGAATGGAAGTGAAAGTTAAGTTCAGTTTCTGTATGTGACGAAACAGTGACAGGACTCTAGAGTCAAACGCTGTCAGCATGGTGTGGGACAGATCCAACTCTGTGAGTGCACTGTGCTGGTTAACAGGTGAGAGACCAGTGTGGAGTGAGGTAAGGGGATTGCTGGAAAGAGAGAGTGCCTGGAGGTTGTGTAACCCAAAAAGAAAAGTCAGGTTGACATACTGCAGTTTGTTACTACTGAGATCAAGGAACCTCATATTTACCAACTGTGTTAGATGAATGTGGGTTATAGAACAGTGTGCGAAAACCACAGCAATAAGGAGGGTATTGTGACTCACATCAGTCAGTGTCATACCTGAGCCTGTTGCATCCAGGTAGCGGAGCTGAGGAAAGAGAGCTGCAGAGAAAGGCTGTGGACACAGAAACGAGTGACCTTGACAAAGACAGTTCACAGGACAGGTAACGTCACATGCTGATTCGTCATCATTCATTGGGCAGTGAGGCCAGCCATCACACATGTGGTCACTATGTAAACATATTGTTGAAAGTCTGCATCGGAAAAGTCCAGGACATTTCAGTTGTTCACACCCCTCTTCATCCTCGTGGTTACTGCAATCGTACATCCCATTGCAGCGTGTGTAGACAGGCAGGCAGTTATTCACTTCACCAGGACAGCAATAGTGGCTGTCGGGACAGGACTCACTGGCATTCATTGAAGTGGAGATGAAGTATCTGATGCCGTCAAAGTCGACAAGAGCTGGGTGTGGACTGAATTGTCTTTGGAAGTCTGTGAGTCTAGACACATGGCAGTTCTGTTCATCTGACTCATCCAGACAGTGGGACACTCGATCGCAAACCTTGTCAAAGGATACACACTGACTGTTGGCGCATCTGAATGCACTGATACAGGCATGGTATTCACAAAAGGATTCATCACTCATATCCTTGCAGTCATTGATAAAGTCACATACCAGAGTGTATGATATCATTGTGGAATCACGTTCACACACAAATAAGTGGTCTTCAGAAAGCTGACGATTGGTTGAGTCAGATGTTTTAACCTGATGCACTTCACCAGAAAAAGTGCAAGGTGCTGTGTATTGTTCACCACACACTTTATGCTGGTTAGAACCACACAGATAAAAAGAATGAGTCAACTGTCCATCAGGGCATGCATGCCACTGTCCTTCAGAGAGCAAAACGTTTGTGCTGGTCAACGAGATTACCCGAGTGTTATAAAGATTGATCTGTGTCTTGGCTTGTGTAAATTCACAAAATGCCCCCTTTTCAGACATGTCGTGACTTTGAAAATCACAATCAGAGAAGCGAAAACAAATTCCTTGGAAGTATAAACATACAGGTTTTGGTATTGCAGGAAACACAACACCTTCGCAGATATTGATGCAATGGTGAACAACTGTTCCATCTGTGTGAATAACAGAGTGTGCATAGATGTTTACCACTGACCTGCTTCCTATGGACAAACCTGTCAACCAGGAAGAAAGAGGGTGACTTGTTTTTGTTTTGTTGTGAATATTATACCAGTCAAAAACACACTTTGGCATACCCAGCCAGCCTCCAATGGATCTGCAATAATCATCACCTATCTCGACGCCTTTCGTTTTTTCACTGACAAATCCACGCAGGCTGTCAACAATTTTATAACATCGGTCACAGATTGATAAAAGTCCATTGCAATGGTCGTCATTGTAGGGACAGGGGCGTGTTTCATTCTGTCCATCTTCACACTCTGTTTCAACATTACATAACACATCACGACAGAAGCTTACATGATTCTTTATTCACCAGTTCCATAGACAGTGACGTAGTTTATGAGACACTTCGTCATTATCTAAAGAGAGAATGAACATAGACTTACAACTCCTTTGTGTGTGTGTGTGTGTGTGTAAACCTACAGCAAAGGGTGATCCTTAGTTTAGCAGCAGATGCCTTCTGTCCATTGTGGTCTGGACCCTGAACTCGTCATTCTGTGTTGTATTGTATTGTATTGTATTGTATTGTATTGTATTGTATTGTATTGTGTTATGTTGTGCTGTGTTGTATTCTTTTGTATTGTATTCTATTGTGGTTCTATAGCTCAGGCCAGGGACATAGCCCTTGCTACTGGTACTATGTAACCCAGTACTGCCTGCCGCATGTGAAGTCACCCAACGACGGACCAGGCGGAGGAGGAAACCATTCCCAATGGCTGTGAAGGCGGAAGAGGATGACCAAAGGGCAGGGCGAGCTCTTATTCTTGGCTGGAAATCCTCCTAGGAGACGGAACTCCGAAGAAAAAACTGCACCTGCCGAGGCCGTCCTACACGTAGCAGTATCTACACCTGTGGGACTGTGAGCGTCGGTAGGCGAGAGAGTGGGGAAGGGACTGCACAACTCCTCCTCACTAAAAAAGTCACCTGTGCTGGTCAGGCAACCAGGCTAATGTCGGAAAAACGAG
The DNA here is from genome assembly GCF_041734735.1 of Babylonia areolata. NCBI lineage: Eukaryota > Metazoa > Mollusca > Gastropoda > Neogastropoda > Buccinidae > Babylonia > Babylonia areolata. Next base: position 4,931,398 of record NC_134908.1, read on the forward strand.
CTAGCCCTTCAACACCCAGCTTTCCCAAGCCCTGCAGCGATGGAGAAGTGGTAACGGGGACAGGCAGAGGATGCTGCTGGCAGTTCCTAGTCACGACTCTGCATGCAGGCGGTTGTGGGATGATGGTTGTCTGCCGTAGACTGGGGCAGATGCGGCGCCCGTATCCTCCGACAGTGTCAGAGCAGCCCTTTTTAGGGACAGCACTGCTCTCCCCACATGGGGAAGGGGAGAGAAAAGGATCCCTAAACAAAGCCTGCTTCACCTAGTACCTAGTAGGAAACCGCACCTACTTGGACATCCAACACTAGCGGTCGAAAACAACAGAAGAAAAGAACCAGGAGTCATGCCCTGACTCTGGGTGCCTGGAATGTTCGCACCCTTTTAGACAGAGATGACAGACCAGAAAGGTGCACAGCGCTCATTGCCAGAATGCTCGATTGCTACCAGGTGGACACAGCAGCCCTGAGTGAAACCAGGTTTGCCGGTGAAACCCAGCTAGAGGGGGCTACACCTTCTACTGCAATGGGAAGCCAGATGGCACCCCAAGAACCTTGGGCGTGTGCTTTGCCATATGAATCAAACTTGCACGACAGCTTGACAGCCTTCATCGTGGGATAAATGATAGGCTGACTACGTCTGAATCTGTCCGAGGATCGCTTCTCCACAGTCATCAGCTGCTATGCCCCGATGATGACCAACCCTGATGACATCAAAGAAGGCTTCTACGAGGAGCTCAGCCGCACCATTTCAGCGGTAGACAGAAAGGACAGGCGGATCATCCTTTGGGATTTCAATACCCGCGTCGGCGTGGACTTCTCCTCGTGGCCAAAAGTCCTAGGACAGCATGGCACTGGCAAGTGCAACTCCAACGGACTGCTTTTGCTCTCGCTCAGTGCGCAGCATGGACTGACCATCACCAACACCCTCTTCCAACAAGCGGACAAGTACAAGAACACATGGATGCACCCCACTCTAAGCAATGGCACATGCTGGACTATGTGATTGCCCGGCAGAGAGACAAAGGTGATGTTTCCATTACACGCTGCATGAGAGGAGCAGTCTGTTGGCCGGACCATCGCCTGGTGCGAAGCAAGATGAACATCAGACTTGCACGCAAGCTCCAACCAGCCAGGCAGAAACCCCCAAAGAAGCTGAACACCTACCGCCTCCCTATCACCAAGGACGTGCTGCAGCAGCAAATCCAAGCAGCTCTCCAAGAAATTCCTGCATTGACTGATGTAAAAGAGGTATGGAGCACCTTTAGAGATGC
>NC_134908.1:4937667-5007667 GCF_041734735.1 Babylonia areolata
AAAAAAAAAAAAAAAGGAACAATTCCGTCGGACTGGGCAAATTCCATTATTGTGCCTATACATAAAAAGGGAGACACAAACAACCTAGACAATTACAGAGGAGTAGCCTTGACAAGTACAATTAGTAAAGTATATACACACATCTTGAATCGAAGATTAAACAAGAGAGGCAAGGCCTTCAAGACTCACTTGTGATGCACTTTCAAAAAATCTAATTGTTAAAAAATTAATGTGTTCTGTATTTGTTATCATAAAGCTTCGGGTTAAAAAAAGAAGAAAAAAAAAGAAGTCCTGACCAGATTCGAACCCCGCGTGTTCGGGTGAGAAGAAACTGTCTTACCCATTACACTATCGTGGCTCCTTAACTGACGTTCTAAAATTTAATATTTAAACATACTTTTTTTAAAGAGCGATAAATCGATTGCGGTATTCGCAGTGAGAACGCAGTTTAAATCGTATTATTCTGGTGTATCTTGGGCATTCAAAAAATCTTTAAGGGCAATAAAAAATTCTTTTTAAGTCCGCGGTAAAGGAGACGTGGCTATCACTGCAATCACACTGCAACATTTAGCCGTCTTCTCTAGATCTAGATAGATGTACAAGTTACACTGACCCGCCGGGAATGTAGTACGACACGGTTGATTGATTCAATTTCTCTTTTATGTCCATTCTAGTTTTATAGTTTTAAAGTTGATATGAAAATTTAGTATTTTGTTAAACTAATAACATGTAGAGCCAAGTACAAGTACTTCTAAACGTCGTATGAAGTGAAAAGGACTTCATTTTGAGAAAAGTCAAGACTGGAAATTTTTTTCGTTTCATCAATTCAAGGGTATTAACTCGCATGGTTTACAATTTTTAACTGTGAATTCCGACTGATTCTGTGGATATTTTTATGGCAGTTTGGGGCATAATCTAGTTAGTGATGAGGCATTCACAAATCTTTCTCTGAATAAATATTTAACAGTCTCCTTCTCCAACTTTCCATCACATGTTATCGTGTATTGTCGATTGAATACAGGATTGAACGGGCAGGTCAACAACTTGAAACAAAAAGGCGTCGTTCGCGTTCGCGAAGAATATGAGCACGCGCTTTGAATGTGTATAAATATGTGTACTCAATCGATTTTTGCCCATGACCTTCACGGCTCAGCCAATAGATCTATAAAGTCCACTCGTATTGATTTTAGTATTTTCCGAAAAAGACCACTTGGGCGAATAAACATAGTGAAAGCCCTGTACACTGAGAGTAAAACACACAAGCTTTTTATGTATTAAGTATAATTTCAAAATGTAATGTTTAAGATGAGACAGATCAGCAAATTAAGTCCCCTAGTGTTAATTACAGATTAATTTCCCTTTTTTGCTATCTGCACCAAAACGTTTGCAAAATAAATATAACTTCCAAGCTTAGCAAAAGAAGTTCCTGTTTGAACAAAAAATTATAATAATGACTGCTCTTGTTGTTGTGTCAGAATATCAGATCAAAGTGCCAAGTTTAGAGAATAAAAAATATAAATATAACAGTAAATGCAGTTTGCATATAATTTGGCTTCTTTTTTATTTTTTTGTGCCCATCCCAGAGCTGCAATAGCGTTTTAAACAAGATGACTGGAAAGAACTGAATTTTTCCTATTTTTATGCCTAATTTGGTGTCAACTGACAAAGTATTTGCACACACACACACACACACAAACACACACACACACACACACACACACACACACACACACACACACACAGAGACACACACACACATACACACACACACACACACACACACACACACACACACACACACACACACAAACACACACACACACAAACACACACACACACACACACACACACACAACCGAACACCAGGTTAAAACATAGACTCACTTTGTTTACACAAGTGAGTCAAAAATGGACAGAATTTGAAGAAAAAAAAACATAGAGGAAGAGGCGGGCTCTAGAACAGTTTATAGTACTGTCGACCATAATTATATTTACTAGATACGCTTTATTCCAAAAGCATCTTTAACGTAAGACTAAGCTATACGCAGTATTAGTAGACTTCAAAAAAGCATTTGATTCTGTGAACAGAAACATCCTGTGGAGAACCCAAAGAAAAAGCGGGGTATATGGAAAGTTTTACATGGCTGTTAAAAGCATCTATGATTCTGTGCTTGTATGTGTTCGTGACAAAGGTATTTATTCAGACTTTTGTCAGTGTCCACGAGGAGTTAAACATGTTGACCTGGATTACAAATGAGACCTGGCACAACAAAATTGTTCTTAATGCTATTTGCTGATGTCTGACACACCCATAGGGACACAAAATCAATCAAATGCCCTTAAGCAAGAAACAGACAGACTACATGATTATTTGATGATTTGTATGTACTTTAGTAGTATGTATTTGTATTGATGTGATGTGTGTCGATGTTACATGCGTAAATATTTATTATATGATTCATATGTACTTTGTTTTCTGTGTACTGTCCAAACCTTGGAGACGAACGATTGAAAAAGGCACAGTACCCCCCTGTAACGTGTACATTGAGCTAATGACAAAGTGCCCAAGTTTAGGTTGTTTCAGTTCTGTTTTTTTCCTTTCTGTTCCATTTCATCTGTTTTCCACTATTTTGTTCTGATTAGTTCCTACTATCACAAGAACTTTTCAGCCATTGACATAAAACATTTCAGTGTTCAGTGTTCTCTCTGTCTCTCTCACTCACTCACTTTCACACACACACACACACACACACACACACACACACACACACACACACACACACACACACACACACACACACACACACACACACATGCGAGTGCACACACACACTCACACGCAAACACACACACGCACGCACACACGCACACAAACAAACAAACAAACAAACACACACACACGCACACACATACACTCACACACATCACCATGACTATCACCACAAATAAATGATTATACACCACACAGTTTGGGGACTAGATTTGCTATGAAATACATTATTCACATGCACATCAAAATGTCTTGACTTCACTACATGGTCACGAAAATAACCAAACTACAATGGACACAGCGTCAGCTTCAAGTCTCCCCAGAACAGGCAGTGTACATGTCTTTTCCGAGTTGATCTCAGTGTTGTGTGTACTGGTACACTGCCTCCTGTTTGTGTGCGCTGATATAACCACACATCAGTGGAGTGTGAACAGCATATACATGAATACCTGGGCTGGTCCACTGAATATCAGTGACATGTGTCCAGGTGTAGAGCACTTTCTAAACCAAAGCAACACAAACATCATAGTGTTGCAGGTCAATGCGTCAGACTGTAAATGGAAGTTACCACAACACACAACACAACAGGGAGTGGTGTACGGGGTGTGTGGTGATTTCAACACATTCTGTAAACTGCATGTAAAGGCGCCACAGGGTATGAAAGTACGTGCGCTTGTAGAGAGACTGGTGTACTGGTGTGATTCTAAGCACAGAAAAACTACAATATACGTGCCATTCTTTTCAGAGTATTATTTGTTATGTAATCGTCATACCCTTGGGCAAATGTTTGTTGAATCACATTTCGGAAACAGCATAGTGATCACAAACGTCAACAGTTCTATGGGACAAGTTTCTTTTGAAACAATTAACGGTCACCAATTTATTGTTAAATATATACGTGAATATTCTGGATATGTATCAACACCATACGTAAGCGTTTTACATGCAGACATGGATTTTAGTGTGGAATGGAGAGTACCCTCTGGATGGATCATGATGAGTATTCAACAGATATGGAAAGTTGAGAGGTGTGCTGGTCATTCTGATAAACGTTACTGGATAGAATTTCATTCAAAACCAAATGCAACTCGCCAAAATGTTGAACGTATTTGCAGTTCTGATAATCCATCATCTAAAATATTTTACACATCATACCTAAAGATCCTCCTTCACTACTGGGAAGAACATCATCCTGGTCTCAGAATATTTGTGTCTATGCTGTCTGTAAATAATCAGCCTGTAAAGTTTACAAACGGCATTTACAATTGCTCTGTAAACTACTACGCTAATTTTCAACGTCATCTGGACTGCAATCTGAAGTCAGAGTGTGAAGATGGACGGGATGAAACAGAACACTGCCCCTTCAGCAGTCCTGACTGCCAGGGGTTGGTGGCTTCACGTAACAAGTGTTACATGTTAGTCTCCATGGACACACACATTCTCGCCCTATTGTCCCATTATGAGTGTTTGAAAATAGGTGGAAGATTAGCTTCAGCAAAATCCAGAAAGGAACAGGTGAATTTTCAAAATCTCTTTAAACAATTCAATAAATTTGAAGCACCCATAGGTTTAATGTGTGGTTGGGACTCTGTGCCGTATCCATACAGAAAGTTTTGTAAATGGTCTGACAACACTGTGGTGTACACCATGGCTCACTTCAGTTTACAGACACCGTACCTGCCCTCAGCACGTGCTCGTCAAATTGTACTGAAGAACATGCGGTTAAGGTTCGAGTTCTCCTTTTATATAAACTACGCAACAATGCTCATAATTTGTGAAATACTGTTGAGCAATGCTCCATACTCACAAGTGTCACTGGCTCATTTTCACTTACCAGAAGCAATCTTTAACCATACGAAACAGACCTTATCAATTTCAACAGACAATAAAATTACACATGTGTTTTTTTCACATCATTCAAGAAGTCTGTGTATGAAAACAATGTATGCACCACCTTGTATACACATGAACATGACTAATGGAGAGCATACTGACATGTTTGTGATGGGAAGGAAAACCACATCCATATACACCATGTTTAGTTGTGATGATGGTGTCACAGCTGTGCATTACACCCTTGTGTGTGACTTCAGGCCAGACTGTCCAGATAGTGCCGATGAGTCATTTTGTGAACACCCTTCATGCACTGGTTTTCTCTGTTCTAACAGTCAATGTGTATCGCTCAGTCAACGTTGCAACCAATACGCAGATTGTGTGGACGATTCTGATGAGGTTGGGTGTCCTGATGACTACAGCTTCCTGGCTGATGTCAAAGAGAAAGACATGAAGCAAAGGTTTTATGTGAATCTGGATGGGACAGGTTACTTCACTCAACAGGTGGTGACAGCTGATGACTCTTGTCCTCACAGTCATTATCGCTGCACAGCTGAGTGGTTGTATTGTCTGCCTGTATACACCCGGTGTAACGGATTTTCTGACTGTGTGTATGGAGAAGACGAACAAGACTGTGAGACAGCAACGTGCCCTGGTTTCTACCAGTGTCAATGGTCCAGAGTTTGTGTGCATGGAGATCATCTGTGTGATGGCTGGGGTCAGTGTCCACAGCGGGATGATGAACTCTTGTGTGACAGGATCTGTCCTGAAGGTTGTCTATGTCAAGGTTATGTTTTCCTTTGTAACAAACCATTTCCTCCAGAACTATATCTTCACTTACGTTATGTAGACGCGAGAGGTTCAAACATGTTAATGGATTATTTCAATAAAAACAAATATCTGGTTAATTTGACGCTGTCCAAGTGCTCCCTTCATAATATTTCAATCACAATGCTTGCAAACCTGAAATATTTAGATCTTGCCAATAACAACCTAAGAACATTCAATATGACAGTTTTTCTTGAGCTTCGAAACTTAAGAGTTCTTCACTTACAACACAATCCTTTTCGAATGATGAACAGTGAAGCAAAAAAGGACGTCCATTATGAATTGACACGAGTGGATGTATCAAAAACATATCTGAATATCTTTTTCAATAATTTATCCTTTCATTTGCCTAATCTGCAGTTTTTGAATGTGTCATTCTGTGCTATTGAAACTATCGGACCAGTGGGTTTTAAAAATATGCCACATCTCAAAGAGCTGGATATAAAGGGGAATAGAGTTACTGACTTCCCTTCAGATCTGTTTTCATCTTATGATCAACTGGATCGTATCTTTTCATCAAACTACAGATTTTGCTGTATGGATTTATTTCCCAAGCACAAAACTAACTGTTTGGCACCACACACTGCACTCCCTTCGTGTACAGCACTGCTACCAACTGAACTGTACAGAATTTTCTTCTGGTTGATTGGCGTTTCTGCCACGATAGGCAATTTTGTGTGTTTGATGACTTCACATGCTGTGAAACAAATTATTGGAAGCAGTTCCATCAGTGCTGTTGTCCATCTTCAGTTTGCTGATATGTGTATGGGAAGTCACGTCAGCATTATCGTGACAGCAGACACTGTATTTTACGGAAAGTACATCCAGATTGAAAAAGCATGGACAAATGGTATAATCTGCAAGTTGGCAGGGTTTCTTTTCCTTCTGTCAAGTACAGTATTAAACCTGATTATTTGGTATATAACATTGTATCACATTTCTGTAGTTTGTTTCCCGAAAGGTGGAAGGAGATTACCATTACCAGCTGCAGGCTGTGTGTGGATTGTTGGGATTTTGTTGGCAACAATTCCATTTCTCCCTGGACTATCCCACTGGGGCCTCCAGGGTCAGTCTGGTCTCTGTCGTCTGGCTTTATTTGATCACCATAACTCTGGACATTACTTCAGATGGTTTACAGTTATTGTGACAGTCAATCTTATTTTATGTGTGATGATTGTAGCTGGGCATGCTGTCATCTGTAAAGAAACACCAAAGTACAGAACAACTCTCAATCCCACAGAGACACCATTGCATTCTTCAGTGCATGTTATGAGAAAAGTGGCTGTTACAGATGCTGCTTCCTGGCTGGCGTTCGGACTGGTGATGATGATGAGTTCACATGGCGTTACTGGTTTCGATACGATCCATGACACCATGGTTGTGTTCGTGTTGCCTTTCAACTCTGCTCTCAACCCACTTCTCTACATGTGGGCGGTCAACTCACAATGGCGACATCAGCAGCAAGAAGATAAATTAATCCAGGTGTTAAAAGCAAGGCTTGCCCAAACAAGAAATAAAAAATGATTTTTGTTTTTGCAATGCATATATTGAGAGAGGGAAAGAGAGAGAGAGAGAGAGAGAGAGAGAGAGAGAGAGAGAGAGAGAGAGAGAGAGACTCATACACAGACTGAGACTCAAACTCAGAATCATTTTCTTTATTCACTTAGGACCATTGTCCCACATATACAAGAGAGACAGAGGAAGAGAGACAGACAGACAGATGGAAAGACAGAAAGACAGAGACAGAGAGACACACACACGATTAGCAGTACCTTTATGAGGTATATCCAAAGAATGGATACATTACTCTGATTCATTTCATTACCATGTTGATTTATGCATATCTGTGCAATATGATGTCGACATCTGAAACATGTTACTCGGTATGAGCGCGATCTTTAGACGTTTGAATGAGATCGGTAGTTTCCCGCTTTTGTTTCCAATATTCAGGGACCTATTTTAAGCGAAATAGTTTTGATACACTTACATTTCTAGTGCTTACTCAAGAGGTGTGTGCCATCACGCCAGATTAGATGACAAACCCTTTAGTCTGGCTCGTCTGTGTGTGGAAACCAATGGCTCCTGGTGAAGATTTCAGAAATGTGATGGATACATATGGATACATTATATGAAAATATAAACACAAGCAGCTGTCTGTCCGTGTGACATGTTCTGTTCTTGACACTGAGATATGTGTTTGTACAACGTTGTTAAAGCATTTTGACTGTGGTATTAAACACAAAATGTCCGAGAATTCGATTTCTTTTTCACTTCGTGGAGGGAGGGGGAAGAAGGGAGAGACAGAGAGAGTGAGATAGATTGACAGGCTGACACAAGAAAAGAGAGAAAGAAGATAGAGAGGGAGAGAGAGACTGGGTCACTCAGATCCCTGCTGCCTCTGGCTGACCCGCGTCATTCCCCCGATGACGTCACCTGGCCGTTACAAGGGAAGTCCCCGTCTCCACCCCCACTGCCACTGTCACGCTGACGCTGACCCGGAGTTGGACAGTGTCCAAGGGGTGAGGAGGGGGCAGAGACAGTCCCGCTGACACCTGTTGTACCGCCCTGCTCCGTGTCCACTGCCACCCCTCTGACCACCTCACTGTCAACGCCACGTGATTCCTAACGTTGATCGGCGGAGACAACCATCTCCGCCCCCACTTGGTTCGGAGCTGGAGCGCTGTGTACTGGTGAGCTGACAGACTCGTCATGTGTTACTACTGCACACTCTGCACGCCCACCCCTTACAACTTGTGCATAGGTTCGACTGTCAGGGAGCCTAGGCCCGATCACTAGCTGACCTTTCTGGAAATACGCCCTCTTTCCCTCTCGCCTTGCCTCGTCAACAATATGGGCCTGTGCGTTGGTGAGATCATTTGCAATCCTTACCACTCTTTCCTGCAGCCTCCGTAGTGAGAACACGGCGTGCTCCACGCAGCATGCAGAGAGGAGCAGTGGCACGTGCAGTGCAAGCTGACATACACTGTCACTGACACGCACCTCTCTCTCAGCACATGACATTGTTCCCTTTCTGTTTAACAGTTCTGTCAAATATGCACCATCGGGTGACATCAGCTTGTACACATTCCAACAAAAAGTGTGAAACAGCGACAAGACCATGCCACACAGTACAAAAGCAATGCAAACATCAGTCGATGTCAAATGTGTCTCAATGTCCATGTCATCTCTCACCTGCCAATGTTTACGTGTTCCCCTACTTGACCCAAACTGTAACCGTCCAGAGAAGATACCGATAGCAGTCTTCCACCTACCTAAATCCACCATTTTCTAACACTTTACCTTTCCACAGTACCGTACTGATCCACAGCACATCAAACAAGTTCCGTTCAGTTCAGCACAACTCCTCACAACATAAAATTCGCTGCGTGCATTCATACGGGCTTCTAGCCTGCCGTCGTCTCAGTGAGAGAGAGAGAGAGAGAGAGAGAAAGAGAGAGAGATATATGGACAGAGAGAGAGAGAGAGAGAGAGAGACTGACAGACAAGAGAAGGAGAGAAAGAAGAGGGAGAGACAGAGAGAGGGTGAGGCAGAGACACAGAGAGAGAGAGAGAAAGAGAGAGAGAGAGAGAGAGAGAGAGAGAGAGAATGCATGATGATGATGTGAAGAGTCACTTCAGTTTGTGTATTAACTTTCGATTAGTTGTGAATGGGATTCCAGCCATTTACGAAGTTCAGTTTCATTAGCTTTCCTTCTCTTTTCAGCCAAAGTGTTGAGCGTGTACATGAAAGGATTCACAGCAGAGTTCAATGGTAAAACGAATACAGCCAGGGCCACATTCACTTCTGCAGGAATGGCAATTCCTGCCAAAGCCAGCGTCCCACACAAACCGATGGGAAACCAGCACATAAAATCAGTTACTGCAATCGTAATCAGTCGCCGAGCTATGGTCATGTCCTGTGATACTTTGGTAGAAGCAGTCTTCAAAGTATTGTCCTGTACTGTCCAATAAATAAATGCCTGACCAGCACAGATAAATAAAAAGAGAATAAAGTTAAGGTAAATCAGAATACCAATAGAATACAGTTTTCCTTTGAAATCTCGTCTTGTAACAGGTAAAGGAATACAAATACCTGTCTGGCTATAGAACTCCCAGTGTGATGTGACTGGAAGTAATGGTACCAAGGCTACAAACCAGCCAACCAGCCAAGTACACATACATGCCACTGATGCTGATGTTCTGCCAAACCTCTTGGCGCTAAAAGGAAAGCGAAGGACAATAAAACGATCCAGTGTAATAAGCCAGATACTAAAGGCAGATACCTCACTAGACAACAGAGACAAAAAGCCAGCTGCCTTACAGTTCGCACTGTTTTTCCATGTATCATCATTGTGGAGGTATTGTCCACGGAACCGTTCATCAGCCACTCCAATGATAGCAATGTAGACACCCATCAGAAAATCAGCCATGGTTAGGCTAACGACAAACACACTGAATCCACTAGAAGACGTCATACTCTTCATAACCATACGAGCACAACAACAAAAGACATTACCAGTCAGAGACAGACAGGCGACCAACCACAAAAACCCACGGTATGCCCACGACTGCAACAGATCTCTACAAGAAGAAATTTCATCTTTGGGGGCAATGCAAGCTGATTCAGCATCATCAAAGGTGTAGGGAAGTATTTCATTGCAGCAAAGTTTATAGTTTTGTGTAGATATAAAGCGCAGTTTAGAAACAGCTTTGAATATGTCAGGCGGAAATATTTTAACAGGGCTACCATCCATGTAGAGCTCAGTTAATTGTGGTGTGAACTGAAATCCATCTGAACTGACTGTGTGAACGGAAGTGAACGTTAAATTCAGTTTCTGTATGTGACGAAACAGCGACAGGACTTTAGAGTCAAACACTGTCACCATGGTGTGGGACAGATCCAGCTCTGTGAGTGTGCTGTGCTGGTTAACAGGTGAGAGACCAGTGTGGAGTGAGGTAAGGGGATTGCTGGAAAGAGAGAGTGCCTGGAGGTTGTGTAACCCAAGAAGAGACGTCAGGTTGACATACTGCAGTTTGTTGCTACTGAGGTCAAGGAACCTCATATTTACCAAGTATGTTAAATGAATGTGGGTTATAGAACAGTGTGCGAAAACCACAGCAATAAGGAGGGTATTATGACTCACATCAGTCAGTGTCATACCTGAGCCTGTTGCATCCAGGTTGCGGAGCTGAGGAAAGAGAGCTGCAGAGAAAGGCTGAGGACACAGAAATGAGTGACCTTGACAAAGACAGTTCACAGGACAGGTAACGTCACATGGTAATTCATCATCATTCATTGGGCAGTGAGGCCAACCATCACACATGTGGTCACTATGTAAACATATTGTTGAAAGTCTGCATCGGAAAAGTCCTGGACATTTCAGTTGTTCACACCCCTCTTCATCCTCGTGGTTACTGCAATCGTACATCCCATTGCAGCGTGTGTAGACAGGCAGGCAGTTATTGACTCCACCAGGGCAGCGATAGTGGCTGTCGGGACAGGACTCACTGATATTCATTGAAGTGGAGATGAAGTATCTGATGCCGTCAAAGTCGACAAGAGCTGGGTGTGGACTGAATTGTCTTTGGAAGTCTGTGAGTCTAGATGCACGACAGTTCTGTTCATCTGACTCATCCAGACAGTGGAACACTCGATCACAAACCTTGTCAAATGATACACACTGACTGTTAGCGCATCTGAATGCACTTATACAAGCATGGTATTCACAAAAGGATTCATCACTCATATCCTTGCAGTCATTAATAAAGTCGCATACAAGAGTGTATGATATCATTGTGGAATCACGTTCACACACAAATAAGCGGTCTTCAGAAAGCTGACGATCTGTTGAGTCAGATGTGTTGTGTGACAGCTCACCAGAAAAAGTGCAAGGCTCTGTGTATTCTTCACCACACACTGTATGCTGGTTAGAACCACACAGATAAAAAGAATGAGTCAACTGTCCATCAGGGCATGCATGCCACTGTCCTTCAGACAGCAAAACGTTTGTGCTTGTCAAAGAAATTACCTGTGTGTTATAAAGATTTATCTGTGTCTTGGGTTGTGTGAATTCACAAAATGCCCCCTTTTCAGACATGTCGTGAGTTTGAATATCACAATAATGAAAGCCAAAACAAATTCCTCGGAAGTATAAACATAAAGGTTTTGGTATTGCAGGAAACACAGAAGCGTCGCAGATATTGATGTGATGGTGAACGACTGTTCCATCTGTGTGAATAACAGAGTGTGTATAGATGTTTACCACTGACCTGCTTCCTATGGACAAACCTGTCAACCAGAAAGAAAAAGGGTGACTTGTTTTTGTTTTGTTGTGAATATTATACCAGTCAAAAACGCACTTAGGCATACCAAGCCAGCCACCAATGGATCTGCAATAATCATCAGCTATCTCGTTGCCTTTCGTTTTTTCACTGACAAATCCACGCAGGCTGTCAACAATTTTATAACATCGGTCACAGATTGATAAAAGTCCATTGCAATGGTCGTCATTGTAGGGACAGGGGCGTGTTTCATTCTGTCCATCTTCACACTCTGTTTTAACATTGCATAACACATCAGGACAGAAGCTTACGTGATTCTTTATTCACCAGTTTCATAGACAACGACGTGGCTTAAGAGGGACTTTGTCATTCTCTTAAGAGAGAATGAACATAGACTTATAACTCTTTTTTATCCGTGTAAATCTAGGCAATGGTAGATCGTAAGTTTAGCAGCACATGCCAGCCGGCCGTGTTGTCTGGACACTGAATTCGTCTTTCTATGTTGTATTGTATTGTATTGCATTGTATTGCATTGTATTGTATTGTATTGTATTGTGTTGTATTGTGTTCTTTTCTGTTGTGTTGCATTGTATTGTATTGTATTGTATTGTTTTGCATTGTATTGTATTGTGTTCTTTTGTGTTGTATTATGTTGTGTAGTGTAGTGTAGTGCAATGTAGTGTAGTGTAGTGTTGTGCTGTGTTGTGTTATATTCTTTTGTATTGTATTCTATTATGTAGTGTAGTGCAGTGTAGTGCTGTGTAGTGTAGTGTTGTGTGCATTGAGCTACCTAGACAACTCGGAAGGTGGGCCAATGAAACGTGAAGGTAAAGAAGGAGAACAACAACAACAGGAAGACATCTTTAGAAAGACGATTACAAAACACACTCCTTTCTGCAAACTGCATTTCATCAATTAAATCAATTGAATTCATCTTCGCTTAGTGCCCAGCCAAACGCAGACTTTAAAACACGTCACAAAACAAATGAATAAAATAACATGGAAGTAGTAGTATTAGTATTAGTAGTAGTAGTAGTAGTAGCAGTAGTAGTAGTAGCAGCAGTAGTAGTAGTAGTAGAAGAAGAAGGAGAAAAAGAAGGAGAGTTACGAGCAAAGAAACATTCCAAAACTGACATTGACATCACCTCTCTTTCTAAATGTTATGTCTACATCGTGTTTCTGCATGTTTCCAGGGAATATTTGTCACTGAAACGCTCCCAGTTTCAGTTCAGTATACTCAAACTGAAACTGAAAAACTGAAACAGCAACACCAGCAACAATTCTGTTATTTGTCGTATTTGTATTTCTTTAGCGTGACCAAGAACTGCCAGCAGAGACTGAGGTGCAAGTGACAGACACATGAAAGAAACAAATTATGGTTAAAATGCACCAGCCAAAGCAGTCATGTTCGATTTCATGTCTCTCTTTCGCTGATAACAGTCTCTATCAAACCACTCACTCACTACGGCCAGTCCTCTCTTCTCCTCTACACAGACCCCTCGGATGTCCAGTGGGTGTCTGAATGACCCAACCTTTAGCTTCCGTCGTCAGAATTGTGGTATTCTTTGTCAACATTCACCTCTTCAGTATAAGAGCCTTCCGTTTGCAATATTTTGATGGTGGTAATTGGGGTGAAACGCTGTTAACGTCATCTCTTTCGCCATTCGTATGGAGAGAGTTAAAATGCACCAGCCAAAGCAGTCATGTTCGATTTGATGTCTCTCTTTCGCTGGTAACAGTATCAGTATTACGCAACGAAGTCATAAATAGATAGTAAAGTAAGCAGCAAATGTTAGTCTGAAACAATTCCACTTTTGCTTCTGCGTCATTCATGATTGGCTGGGTGATTGAAAATCTAACCAGTTTATTTTCCATACGATAAATCTATTCCTCTATGCATGGTAAAACCAAAGCTGCAATGAATTCTTCGGATGAAAAATTATTCGAAATGTTTCTTTGACTAATATCATATTGTTGTTGTTTTTTTGTTTGTTTGTTTTTGGATTCTTAAATAAATTTCGATCGTGTGATTCTTTTAGTGGGTTTTTTTTTCTGTTTGTCTCCATAACTCATTCATGACGTCTTAATTCTGCATGGCAGTATTCAGAAAAGCTTGTGAGGGGGGTAATTCTCGTTGTAAATTTCCCATCTAATTGCCTTTGAAGTGAAGATCACCCATTGTTCTGCCGTCACATAGATCCTTGTCAATACACAATTGCATTCATTTTCTGTCTTCTGTTTGGGTTTTTTCAGAAGAAGGATTCACAAAAATCTTATCGCACTCTGTATCAAAAGAGAAAGTTCATTGCAAATTCAATACATTCTTATCGGTGTACATTTTAATGTAATCAGTAACTTGTCCATTTTGTGTATCAAATCACCACACGATATTCCTTTTCCTGTCAATTTCTTTTTTCTTTCACGCTGTCTGTTTTGTCTCATATGCTCATGCTGATGTCTCGTCCAAATGGCGTCCAAATGTTTGTGAAGGGATACAAATCCTTCCGATATAAGTATTGCTCTTGTTGTTTCTCCCAAGTATCATGAATCATCGTGTGTGTGTGTGTGTGTGTGTGTGTGTGTGTGTGTGTGTGTGTGTGTGTGTGTGTGTGTGCGTGTGTGTGTGTGTGTGCGTACGTATGTGCGTGCGTGTGTGGATGTGTCAGTACGTTTGTATACGTGTTTGTCTGTGCACACCTGTTTATGTGTGTGTGTGTATGTGTGCTTGTGTGTGTGTGTGTGTGTGTGTGTGTGTGTGTGTGTGTGTGTGTGTGTGTGTGTGTGTGTGTTTGTGTCTTTTTGTGAATGAAATATTACTTGTGCGATTAATGTAAAGTAAACGCTTGACACGTTTGAATTAAAGGCCAAAGACAGACAGAAAAAGCGAGAGTTGATTTATTTATTACTCTGCCCTGATAACAAATCATTCCCCGTCCCCCTCCCTCCAGTCACGTACTTCCACACCCTGGAATGAGTCATGAAGACACCTCCCAGAGATTGTTCGTCGTTATTCTTGGCAACGCTACTGACTGAGACAGAGAGTGGTGTGATGAAAACAGTGTCAGTCTTGTTTTTCTCTCAGTCGCTCGGGACGAAGGCTTCTTGTTAACACGTTCACCTGTGTCTGTTTCCAATAAGATAGGAATTACTTGTTCTCTATCTTTAAGACACTACAAGAAGTGAATGACTTGTCTCTGATAAGATAAGAAATGAATACATTTTTGTTTGTTTCAGACCTTTAAATACATTGTCTGTTTCGGATTTTTAAAATAAGACAAGTGATGAGTGCCGTTATTTCCAATCTTTCAAAGAAGACAAGATATGGCTACCTTCTATGTTTCTTATCTTCAAAACAAGACAAGATAGGAATACCTCTGTCTGTTTCCTATCTTTAAGACAAGATATGATAGGAATAACATGTCTATATCCGAGCTTAACGATATGACAAGATTGGAATACCTTGTCAATTTCCGAGCTCTAAAACGAGACAGGTTATCAATACATTTATTATCACATAAAGAGAACATACAGAAGACTCAGCAAGACAACTCTTCAAATCAATAACATATCAGAACTTCAAGAATATACATGACTCTGTGTGTGTGTATATATATATATATATATAGAGAGAGAGAGAGAGAGAGAGAGAGAGAGAGAGAGAGAGGAGAGAAAGAGAGAGAGAGGTTAGTGGCAATAAGATGACACAATTTTATGTGTTGGATTCTGAGATATGTATGCAATCTTAGTACTTTTTACAAGTAGATGGGTCTTTCGTCTAACATCCTGACTTGACTCAAAGGTACAGTGTAAACGTTTGTTATGTAATTATCAATATCTGTGTCCACTCCATTACAATGTAATAAAGCGAGGATAATGTTGCTCTTAAGGACACACTCATAATGAAGATACATTTTTTCCAGGCTGCAAAGGGTGTAGATCAGACGTATGTTACGAGGTTATGTCTTTTTTTTTTATCCAAAGATGACAGACTGCCCAACAGTTGTTTCACATGTACAGAATAAGTATGTGCTGAATCGCCATGGCACAACGGCTTCTACTCTGAATCTGAGTATATTGTGAGTGGATCGTGCAGCAGTGACACGGAAGGCGAATTTACTTTTGTGTCACCACACGGCAGCAGCGTTATTGATTATTTTCTTCTATCTGAAGATTTACGAGCAGCGTATCATCTACACATTGATGATTGTTTATAATCATGGCACCTACCAGTAGTACTAAAGTGGGAAAATAGTCAATGCAATGAAAAGAGTCAGGAACCAAAGGGGGGTTTGGGGGGGTTGCTCTGATGAAATCAGGATTATTTGGAATGTTGAGAAGTTGTAGATATATACAGAGGAGCTAGACAGCAATGATTTCAAAGATACTCTGAGTGAAGCTCACGGTATGTCATATTTAGATGTTGACAGCGGGGTTAAATTGTTTACAAACGCTCTGCAGAGAGCAGCTGCTTGTATGGTTAGAAAGGTCAGAAAAACTAAGAAAGAATTTAATGACTGGTTTGATATGGAATGCAGACAGCAGAAGAAATGGGCCAGAAGACTATGTTAAGGAGAGGAAGGATTATGTTATGCTAAAACGGACAAAGAAACGAGCGCATGAAGAAGAAATTTTAGAAAAATTAAGAAACTGCGTCCATGACCCTGAGCTGTTCTGGTGAATAATAAGATCTGTTAAATGGAAAGCAGTGGTTTATATTGACATTAGCTCCGAATAGTGGCATAACCACTTTTCTAATAGTTCTGACCAGGAAGAAGTAATGACGGAAGAAGCAGTAGATTTTGAGGAAGAACCTCTATTCAATGACCCAATTCCAGAACAGGAAATCACAACGGGTATAAAAGCCCTGAAATTGGGTAAAAGTGCCGGCCAGATCATATTGTCGGGGAAATGCTAAAAAATGCAAACAGTAATGTTATGAAATTCCTAGTGACCCTATTCAAAAAAAAAAAAAAAAAAAAAAAAAGGAACAATTCCGTCGGACTGGGCAAATTCCATTATTGTGCCTATACATAAAAAGGGAGACACAAACAACCTAGACAATTACAGAGGAGTAGCCTTGACAAGTACAATTAGTAAAGTATATACACACATCTTAAATCGAAGATTAAACAAGAGAGGCAAGGTCTTCAAGACTCACTTGTGATGCACTTTAAAAAAAATCTAATCGTTAAAAAATTAAGGTGTTCTGTATTTGTTATTATAAAGCTTCGGGATAAAAAAAAGAAGAAAAAAAAAAGTCCTGACCAGATTCGAACCCCGCGTGTTCGGGTGAGAAGAAACTGTCTTACCCATTACACTATCGTGGCTCCTTAACTGACGTTCTAAAATTTAATATTTAAACATACTTTTTTAAAGAGCGATAAATCGATTGCGGTATTCGCAGTGAGAACGCTGTTTAAATCATATTATTCTGGTGTATCTTGGGCATTCAAAAAATCTTTAAGGGCAATAAAAAAAAATTCTTTTTAAGTCCGCGGTAAAGGAGACGTGGCTATCGCCGCAATCACACTGCAACATTTAGCCGTTTTCTCTTGATCTAGATAGATGTACAAGTTACACTGACCCGCCGGGAATGTAGTACGACACGGTTGATCGATTCAATTTCTCTTTTATGTCCATTCTAGTTTTATAGTTTTAAAGTTGATATGAAAATTTAGTATTTTGTTAAACTAATAACATGTAGAGCCAAGTACAAGTACTTCTAAACGTCGTATGAAGTGAAAAGGACTTCATTTTCAGAAAAGTCAAGACTGGAAATTTTTTCGTTTCATCAATTCAAGGGTATTAACTCGCATGGCTTACAATTTTTAAATGTGAATTCCGACTGATTCTGTGGATATGTTTATGGCAGTTTGGGGCATAATCTAGTTAGTGATGAGGCATTCACAAATCTTTCTCTGAATAAATATTTAACAGTCTCCTTCTCCAACTTTCCATCACATTTTATTGTGTATTGTCGATTGAATACAGGATTGAACGGGGAGGTCAACAACTTGAAACAAAAAGGCGTCGTTCGCGTTCGCGAAGAATATGAGCACGCGCTTTGAATGTGTATAAATATGTGTACTCAATCGATTTTTGCCCATGACCTCCACGGCTCAGCCAATAGATCTATAAAGTCCACTCGTATTGATTTTAGTATTTTCCGAAAAAGACCACTTGGGCGAATAAACATATTGAAAGCCCTGTACACTGAGAGTAAAACACACAAGCTTTTTATGTATTAAGTATAATTTCAAAATGTAATGTTTAAGATGAGACAGATCAGCAAATTAAGTCCCCTAGCGTTAATTACAGATTAATTTCCCTTTTTTGCTATCTGCACCAAAACGTTTGCAAAATAAATATAACTTCCATGCTTAGCAAAAGAAGTTCCTGTTTGAACAAAAAATTATAATAATGACTGCTCTTGTTGTTGTGTCAGAATATCAGATCAAAGTGCCAAGTTTAGAGAATAAAAAATATAAATATAACAGTAAATGCAGTTTGCATGTAATTTGGCTTCTTTTTTATTTTTTTGTGCCCATCCCAGAGCTGCAATATCGTTTTAAACAAGATGACTGGAAAGAACTGAATTTTTCCTATTTTTATGCCTAATTTGGTGTCAACTGACAAAGTATTTGCACACACACACACACACACACACACACACACACACACACACACACACACACACACACACACACACACACACACACACACACACACAAACACACACACACACACAGTACTGTCGACCATAATTATATTTACTAGATACGCTTTATTCCAAAAGCATCTTTAACTCTCTCCATACGAACGGCGAAAGAGACGACGCTAACAGCATTTCACCCCAATTACCATCATCAAAATATTGGAAGCGGAAGGCTCTTATACTGAAGAGGTGAATGTTGACAAAGAATACCACAATTCTTACGACGGAAGCTAAAGTTTGGGTCATTCAGACACCCACTGGATATCCGAGGGGTCTGTGTGGAGGAGAAGAGAGGACTGGCCGTACTGAGTGAGTTAACGTAAGACTAAGCTATACGCAGTATTAGTAGACTTCAAAAAAGCATTTGATTCTGTGAACAGAAACATCCTGTGGAGAACCCAAAGAAAAAGCGGGGTATATGGAAAGTTTTACATGGCTGTTAAAAGCATCTATGATTCTGTGCTTGTATGTGTTCGTGACAAAGGTATTTATTCAGACTTTTGTCAGTGTCCACGAGGAGTTAAACATGTTGACGTGGATTACAAATGAGACCTAGCACAACAAAATCGTACTTAATGCTATTTGCTGATGTCTGACACACCCATAGGGACACAAAATCAATCAAATGCCCTTAAGCAAGAAACAGACAGACTACATGATTATTTGATGATTTATATGTACTTTAATATGTATTTGTATTGATATGATGTGTGTCGATGTTACATGCGTAAATATTATTATATGATTCATATGTACTTTGTTTTCTGTGTACTGCCCAAACCTTGGAGACGAACGATTGAAAAAGGCACAGTACCCACCTGTCACATGTACATTAAGCTAATGACAAAGTGCCAAAATTTATGTTGTTTCAGTTCTGGTTATTTTTTTTGTTTGTTTTTTTTCTGTTCCATTTCATCTGTTTTCCACCATTTTGTTCTGATTAGTTCCTACTGTCACAAGAACTTTTCAGCCAATGACATAAAACATTTCAGTGTTCAGTGTTCTCTCTGTCTCTCTCACTCACTCACTTTCACACACACACACACACACACACACACACACACACACACACACTCACACGCAAACACACACACGCACGCACACACGCACACAAACAAACAAACAAACAAACACACACACACGCACACACATACACTCACACACATCACCATGACTATCACCACAAATAAATGATTATACACCACACAGTTTCGGGACTAGATTTGCTATGAAATACATTATTCACATGCACATCAAAATGTCTTGACTTCACTACATGGTCACGAAAATAACCAAACTACAATGGACACAGTGTCACCTTCAAGTCTCACCAGAACGGGCAGTGTACATGTCTTTTCCGAGTCGATCTCAGTGTTGTGTGGACTGGTACACTGCCTCCTGTTTGTGTGCGCTCATATAGCCACACATCAGTGGAGTGTGAACAGCATATACATGAATACCTGGGCTGGTCCACAGAATATCAGTGACATGTGTCCAGGTGTAGAGCACTTTCTAAACCAAAGCAACACGAGCATCACGGTGTTGCAGGTCAATGCGTCAGACTGTAAACGGAAGTTACCACAACACACAACACAACAGGGAGTGGTGTACGGGGTGTGTGGTGATTTCAACATGTTCTGTAAACTGCATGTAAAGGCGCCACAGGGTATGAAAGTACGTGCGCTTGTAGACAGACTGGTGTACTGGTGTGATTCTAAGCACAGAAAAACTACAATATACGTGCCATTCTTTTCAGAGTATTATTTGTTATGTAATCGTCATACCCTTGGGCAAATGTTTGTTGAATCACATTTCGGAAACAGCATAGTGATCACAAACGTCAACAGTTCTATGGGACAAGTTTCTTTTGAAACAATCAATGGTCACCAATTTATAGTTAAATATATACTTGAATATTCCGGATATGTATCAACACCATACGTAAGCATTTTACATGCAGACATGGATTTTAGTGTGGAATGGAGAGTACCCTCTGGATGGATCATGATGAGTATTCAACAGATATGGAAAGTTAAGAGGTGTGCTGGTCATTCTGATAAACGTTACTGGATAGAATTTCATTCAAAACCAAATACAACTCGCCAAAGTGTTGAACCTATTTGCAGTTCTGATAATCCATCATCTAAAATATTTTACACATCATATCTAAAGATCCTCCTTCACTACTGGGAAGAACATCATCCTGGTCTCAGAATATTTGTGTCTATGCTGTCTGTAAATAATCAGCCTGTAAAGTTTACAAACGGCATTTACAATTGCTCTGTAAACTACTACGCTAATTTTCAACGTCATCTGGACTGCAATCTGAAGTCAGAGTGTGAAGATGGACGGGATGAAACAGAACACTGTCCCTTCAGCAGTCCTGACTGCCAGGGGTTGGTGGCTTCACGTAACAAGTGTTACACGTTAGTCTCCATGGACACACACATTCTCGCCCTATTGTCCCATTATGAGTGTTTGAAAATAGGTGGAAGATTAGCTTCAGCAAAATCCAGAAAGGAACAGGTGAATTTTCAAAATCTCTTTAAACAATTCAATAAATTTGAAGCACCCATAGGTTTAATGTGTGGTTGGGACTTTGTTCCGTATGCATACAGAAAGTTTTGTAAATGGTCTGACAACACTTTGGTGTACACCATGACTCACTTCAGTTTACAGACACCGTACCTGCCCTCAGCACGTGCTCGTCAAATTGTACTGAAGAACATGTTGCTAAGGTTCGAGTTCTCCTTTTATATAAACTACGCAACAATGCTCATAATTTGTGAATTACTGTTGAGCAATGCTCCATACTCACAAGTGTCACTGGCTCATTTACACTTGCCAAAAGCAATCTTTAACCATACGAAACAATCCTTATCAATTTCAACAGACAATAAAATTACACATGTGTTTTTTTCACATCATTCAAGAAGTCTATGTATGAAAACAATGTACGCACCAATTTGCACACACATGAATATGACTAATGCAGAGCATACTGACATGTTTGTGATGGGAAGGAAAACCACATCCATATACACCATGTTTAGTTGTGATGATGGTGTCACAGCTGTGCAGCACACCCTTGTGTGTGACTTCAGGCCAGACTGTCCAGATAGTACTGATGAGTCATTTTGTGAACACCCTTCATGCACTGGTTTTCTCTGTTCTAACAGTCAATGTGTATCACTCAGTCAACGTTGCAATCAATACGCAGATTGTGTGGACGATTCTGATGAGGTTGGGTGTCCTGATGACTACAGCTTCCTGGCTGATGTCAAAGAGAAAGACATGAAGCAAAGTTTTTATGTGAATCTGGATGGGACAGGTTACTTCACTCAACAGGTGGTGACAGCTGATGACTCTTGTCCTCACAGTCATTATCGCTGCACAGCTGAGTGGTTGTACTGTCTGCCTGTCTACACCCGGTGTAACGGATTTTCTGACTGTGTGTATGGAGAAGACGAACAAGACTGTGAGACAGCAACGTGTCCTGGTTTCTACCGCTGTCGAGGGTCCAGAGTTTGTGTGCACGGAGATCATCTGTGTGATGGCTGGTGTCAGTGTCCACAGTGGGATGATGAACTCTTGTGTGACAGAACCTGTCCTGAAGGTTGTCTATGTCAAGGTTATGTTTTCCTGTGTAACAAACCATTTCCTCCAGACCTATATCTTCACTTACGTTATGTAGACGCGACAGGCTCAAACATGTCAATGGATTATTTCAAAGAAAACAATTATCTTGTTCATTTGACGCTGTCCAAGTGCTTCATTCATAATATTTCAATCACAACCCTTGCAAACCTGAATTATTTAAATCTTGCCAATAACAACTTAAAAACTTTCAATATGACAGTTTTTCTTGAACTTCGAAATTTAAGAGTTCTTCACTTACAAAACAATCCTCTCCGAACAATAAACAGTGAAGCAAAAAAGGACGTCCATTATGAATTGACACAAGTGGATGTATCAAAAACATATCTGAATATCTTTTTCAATAATTTATCCTTTCATTTGCCTGATGTGCAGTTTTTGAATGTGTCATTCTGTGCTATTGAAACTATCGGACCAGTGGGTTTTAAAAGTATACCACATCTCAAAGAGCTGGATATAAAGGGGAATAGAGTCACTGACTTCCCTTCAGATCTGCTTTCATCCTGTGATCAACTGGATCGTATCTTTTCATCAAACTACAGATTTTGCTGTATGGATTTATTTTCCAAGCACTCTGGTAAAATTAATTGTTTTGCACCACACACTGTACTCCCTTCGTGTACAGCACTGTTACCAACTGAACTGTACAGAATTTTCTTCTGGTTGATTGGCGTTTCTGCCATGATAGGCAATTTTGTGTGTTTGATGACTTCACATGCTGTGAAACAAATTATTGGAAGCAGTTCCATCAGTGCTGTTGTCCATCTTCAGTTTGCTGATATGTGTATGGGAAGTCACGTCAGCATTATCGTGACAGCAGACACTATATTTTACGGAAGGTACATCCAGATTGAAAAAGCATGGACAAATGGTATAATCTGCAAGTTGGCGGGGTTTCTTTTCCTTCTGTCAAGTACAGTATCAAAACTGATTATTTGGTATATAACATTGTATCACATTTCTGTACTTTGTTTCCCGAAAGGTGGAAGGAGATTACAATTACCAGCTGCAGGCTGTGTGTGGATTATTGGACTTTTGTTGGCAACAGTTCCATTTCTTCCCGGACTATCTCACTGGGGCCTCCAGGGTCAGTCTGGTCTCTGTCGTCTGGCTTTATATGATCGCTATCACTCTGGACATTACTTCAGATGGTTCACAGTTATTGTGACAGTCAATTTCATTTTATGTGTGATGATTGTAACTGGGCAAACTGTCATCTGTAAAGAAACTCCAAAATACAGAATAACTCTCAATCCAGCAGAGACACCATTGCATTCTTCAATGCATGTAATGAGAAAAGTGGCTGTTACAGATGCTGCTTCCTGGCTGGCGTTCGGACTGGTGACGATGATGAGTTCTCATGGTGTTGCTGGTTTCGATACGATCCATGACACTATGGTTGTGTTCGTGTTGCCTTTCAACTCTGCTCTCAACCCACTTCTCTACATGTGGGCGGTCAACTCACAATGGCGACATCAGCAGCAAGAACAGAAATTGATTCAGGTGTTAAAAGCACGGCTTGCCCAAAGAAGAAAAAATATATGATATTCTTTGGAATACATGCATGGATATACATTGAGAGAGAGAGAGAGAGAGAGAGAGAGAGAGAGAGAGAGAGAGAGAGAGAGAGAATAAGCAGTATCTTTCCAATAGCCAGGGACCTATTTCAACGGCAGTCTTCATACATAAATGAAGCGGTATTACTCTCCGTTAATATTATGACTCATTTCCTGTGGTTGCGACTCAATTTGAGGGATATTGTTTGTAATTTGATATAGATTCAGCTGCTACACATTGTGCCGCCATCTTGACAGGTCCACCACATCGACGACAGTCACGTATTCATTCAGTCTGTGCCAATCAGACAGCCGCTCTTTCTATACATAGGCCCTCCACTCATGCAAAGGGAAACAGAAATAAACATGGCGGCTTCAGTAAAAAGAAGTGTTTATTTGTGTCAAAATATGGAGTATTTCGTGTCATTATCAAGCCTGACTCTTGATCAAATTGGTGGATTACACGGTACACACACACATACACTCACAAACACACTCACATATATATATATATATATATATATATATATATATATATATATATATATATATATATATATATGTATTTGTATTTGTATTTCTTTTTATCACAACAGATTTCTCTGTGTGAAAATCGGGCTGCTCTCCCCAGGGAGAGCGCCTCGCTATACTATAGTGCCACCCATTTTTTGCAGTTTTTCCTGCGTGCACTTTTGGTGTGTTTTTTTCCTATCGATGTGGATTTTTCTTCAGGAACAACCCTTTTGTTCCCGTGGGTTCTTTTGTGTGTGCTAAGTGCATGCTGCACACGGGACCTCGGTTTCTCGTGTCATCCGAATGACTAGCGCCCAGACCACCACTCAAGATCTAGTGGAGGGGAAGAAAATATCCGCGGCTAAGCCGTGATTCTAACCAGCGCGCTCAGATTCTCTCGCTTCCGAGGTGAACGCGTTACCTCTAGGCCATCATCCCACGTGATATATATATATATATATATATATATATATATATATATATATACGTCTTCTACTTCGTCATGTTTGAAAATATTCCTTCTATTTTCTCTCTCTCTCTCTCTCTCTCTCTCTCTCTATATATATATATATATATATATATATATATATATATATATTCAGAGAGAGAGAGGGAGAGAGAAAGGTGTATGTATGTATGCATGCATGTATGCATATATATCCACCCCTCACGCTACTGACGACAGCCTCTGCTTTTTACAGGTGACAGCGTTGGAGCAGGTCAACAAAGTGGAGGAGCTGAAAAGAAGAGAACTGTTTTGGATGTGTAACCTTGGCACGGTTTTTGTTGACTGAACATGAGAAGGTTTTTTTTGGTTTTTTGTTGTTGTTTTTGTGAACCCTGAATTCGTTACCAGTCTGGTTTCTCGTTGTGGTGGTTATAAACGTTCCCTGAGATACAGAGAGCGAGAGACAGATATATACATATATATATATATATATATATATAGAGAGAGAGAGAGAGAGAGAGAGAGAGAGAGATTCAAAAGATTCAAGATTCAAAAACTTTATTACTCAAGAGGAGAGAGAGAGAGAGAGAGAGAGAGAGACAATCAAAGGAATATTTTCAAACATGACGAAGTAAAGGACGTCATGTAAGGTCCACGATGATGACGAAAAAATAACATTACGTCGACTATTATTAGTGTGGTCTGTGACCAAGCTGCTGGGTTCAAGCAAAAATTCAAATTTACCTCTTTTTTTTTTATTGTTAAACAAAATAGATAATGGTTTTCAACTTTCTTCTATTCAATTTAAATATTATATATATATATATATATATATATATATATATATATATATATATATATATATATAAGCAGCACAGCACGCGAAAATCAAGCTAAAGTAGGGATTTATCAATTTTGAATTTGTATATATAACCACTAAAAGCTTTAAAATCACAGATTAACATTTTTTTAAACCCAGAATGGATCTATCTGTCATAGTTTTTTCTATGATCTTTTTTTAATAGTTCGTGTACCTGAGGAGTAGAAATGGAGAAATCAGCTCATGAAAAAACGGCATATTTATGTGTCTGTGACATAAAAAAAACAAAAACAAGAATTATCCTGAATATCTAAGTGGTGTCAAAAGATTCAGAACTGAATCAAATTTAAATTTCCATATGGAAGAGGCACACGAAAATTCATATATTCTCTCTGCACTATCAAAGGAAGACAAATATGGCAAGTGGAGGAGTGACGTCATGCAACAGAGAAAATTCAGCAACATGGAAAACCCGCATATTTGTCTGCTCATAACTATAAAACAAGAATTTTCCTGAACATATATGTGGTGTCAGATGATTCAGAATCAAGTAAATTTTAGATTTCGATATGTCAAAGGCACAGGAAAATTCGTATTTTCAAAGACAAGAATGGCAAGTGGAGGAGTGACGTCATGCAGCCACAAGAGAGCCGACGGCGACAGTGTTTCACGCCCATAAGCTGATGCATGAATCTTTGGAACATGGGCTTAGATCCATAGCAAACTAACGTTTACTAACTGCAGTCATGTGTATTGCCACATAATCAGCTGAACATAGACTCAGCGACCAGTCTCTAGGGCCTGGAAGCCCAAATCCACTGAATGTTACAACTGTTTGTATGCAGCTTTACCAACAGCTCCAGTGTCTTGACAAGAGTGGAGATCAGGTGTGAAAGTGGTTGAGGGAGTGAGAGTATGTGCATGCGTGCGTGCGTGTACACATGTACACATGTGTGCGCGTTTGTGCATTGTGCATGTGTACGTGTGCGTATGTGCGCGTGTGTGCCCGTGTGTATGTGTGTGTGCCCACGTGTACGTGTGCAGTTTATTAACGTTTGTGTGTATAATATGTGAGTGTGCACATGAACGCATACACGCACGCGCACGTGCGCACACACACACACACGCACGCGCGCGCGCGCATACGGCTGAAGGCAGCTTCCCAGGCTCCCGAACACAAGAAAATCTTGTAATATTCAGAGTGGGAATGCACGTTTGATCCGCCAATCACAAATTGTTGAAAGACGTGGACTTGCCCAGAGTGACCGCGGAAGATATTTCACCAGAATTTGCTTTTGGTTAAGTTAGTGAAGCCGGGAAAGTCGCAACAATCATAGAGGAAGTTTTCTACTTTGACAGATCTAAATAATGACTTTAAAACAATGAAATAAAGATGGATGTGGGGTGTTGAAGATAGGATCGTTTCGTTTGCAGCACACAGCATGGCTTCGAAAAACACTAGTATCAGATAGTGGTAAGAAATATGATATGTACCAGTACTGTTAACTGCCCCCCTCCCTTCCCTTTGTCACTTTTGATTTTGTTGTTGTTCAGCAGGGATCTCGCATAAACCATGGCTTTGCTTGTTGGCAGAAGTAAAAGAAAAGCAATGGACACATGAACAGTGTAAGCAAACTACTAATGCTTTCCTGATGATGATGGATAACCATTCTAAGTTCCTGAGTAAATCGTTGAGCAGTTTGTTGGCCTGTTGTTTGATTTTCTGAGCAATCTGAGAGTCGTCAGCATGTTCAGACAGCCTCTCTTCACTAAAGAAAAGACAAGTTTGGAAAATACTCCACCCACATCAGCAGCTCTTGAACGGCACACACACAGAGCAGTTTATCCGAGAAGGTGCTTACATCTGGAGGTAGAACGGCGGGGATTGCAAAAAGGTGAGGGAAAGACCTTAGTGGACCATTCTACAAAAGCTCAAGAAACTTGATGTGAATTGATTCACTGCTCCTGCACAGTGGTGTGCAGAGAAAGGCACAAATGCTGCAGGACCAACTTAGAGTGCACATCTATGTGTACATATGGCAGGGACTGTCACAAAGACTAAACATTGCCCAGTTGGAAAGAGACATCCCAACTAGTCGAGAAGGGTTTTTCAGCAACTTTGTGATACCAGCTTGATGTTTTAGTTTTTAATCCAAGCTGAAACTATCAGAATTGTTTATCTGGCTTTATAGAGTGCACATTATGTACTTCATGACTCTTGTAACCGCACATCCGATGACATGCATGTGGGATTTTCATCACAAAAAATCGTCCCCCACCCCTACCCCCAAACTTACATCATCCCTCCTTTTACTTTGATGTCTCGTGAGAGTGATGACTAAATCAACGCCCAACAACCCCACCTTAACACCTGTTCAGAGCCATAAGTCTCTGATACAATCTCCTTTACAATTTCTGTGATATGGCCTGGTAGGTTTTGATTTTGGTGCTGAGCCTGATTCCCTTGTTGTTCCACAGCCTGTTGTTGAATCTGCCAAAGGCAGAGCTGGCCTTGGCGATGCACAGCATCACTTCTGTATCAAGTGCTGCATAAGGTGCTGCCTAGGTAGCAAAACTTGTCTACTGACTTAATCTCTGTGTCATCGATCTTGATTGCAGGTAGGGGGGAGGCACTGGCGTTCTGTGAGCTAGCTGGTTGGTACATGGACTCGGTCTTGCTGAGGCTGATGGCGAGTCCAAAGTGCCTGCAGGAGGTTGAGAACCTGTCCATAATGAACTGCATGTCCTCATGGGTGTGTGCAGCAAGCGCGCAGTCATCAGCGAAGAGGAACTCTCTCAACAGTGCCTCAAACACCCTGGACCTGCATGGAGTCGCCGCAAGTTGAAAAGTTTGCCATCTATGCGGAACTGAATGTAGATGTCCCAGTCACAGTCTTGGAAGGCGTCAATCAGCATGGCAGAGAAGAGAATGGAGAACAGTGTGGGTCCAGGACGCTTCACTCCATTTACCACAGGTAACGGATCCGACATGTCAGTAATTTCCTGTACTCTCGCCTGCATGCCATCGTATATACATATAGAATGTATATATCTGTGTGTGTGTGTGTGTGTGTGTGTGTGTGTGTGTGTGTGTGTGAATGTGTGTGTGTGTCCATACACTCAAGGCCTGACTAATGTGTTTGGTTATGCTGCTGTCAGGCATCTGCCCAGAAGATATGGTGAGCTATGTGTTTGTACAACGTTGTAAAAGCCTTTTGACTGTGTTATTAAACACAAACTGTCCGAGAATGTGAATTCTTTTTCACTTCATGGAGGGAGGGGGGAAGCGGGACGAGAGAGTGAGGGAGACAGAGAGAGACAGAGACAGAAAGACAAAGAGAGAGACCGAGAGAGAGACACAGAGAGAGAGAAACTCACAGACTCACTTAAGGAAAGAAAGAAAGAAGAGAGAAAGAGACAGAGAGAGAGAAAACATCATGATAATGTGAAAAGTCACTACAGTGTGTGTATTAACTTTCCATCAGTTCTGAATGGGATTCCAGCCATTTACGAAGTTCAGTTTCATTAGCTTTCCTTCTCTTTTCAGCCAAAGTGTTGAGCGTGTACATGAAAGGATTCACAGCAGAGTTCAATGGTAAAACGAATACAGCCAGGGCCACATTCACTTCTGCAGGAATGGCAATTCCTGCCAAAGCCAGCGTCCCACACAAACCGATGGGAAACCAGCACATAAAATCAGTTACTGCAATCGTAATCAGTCGCCGAGCTATGGTCATGTCCTGTGACACTTTGGTAGAATCAGTCTTCAAAGTATTGTCCTGTACTGTCCAATAAATAAATGCCTGACCAGCACAGATAAATAAAAAGAGAATAAAGTTAAGGTAAATCAGAATACCAATAGAATACATTTTTCCTTTGAAATCTCGTCTTGTAACAGGTAAAGGAATACAAATACCTGTCTGGCTATAGAACTCCCAGTGTGATGTGACTGGAAGTAATGGTACCAAGGCTACAAACCAGCCAACCAACCAAGTACACATACAAGCCCCTGCTGCTGATGTTCTGCCAAACCTCTTGGTGCTGAAAGGAAAGCGAAGGACAATAAAACGATCCAGTGTAATAAGCCAGATACTAAAGGCAGATACCTCACTGGACAACAGAGACAAAAAGCCAGCTGCCTTACAGTTCGCACTGTTTTTCCATGTATCATCATTGTGGAGGTATTGTCCACGGAACCGTTCATCAGCCACTCCAATGATAGCAATGTAGACACCCATCAGAAAATCAGCCATGGTTAGGCTAACGACAAACACACTGAATCCACTAGAAGACGTCATGCTCTTCATTACCATACGAGCACAACAGCAGAAAACATTACCGGTCAGAGACAGACAGGCGACCAACCACAGAAACCCACAGTATGCCAACGACTGCAACAGATCTCTACAAGAAGAAATTTCATCTTTTGGGGCAATGCAAGCTGATTCAGCATCGTCAAAGGTGTATGGAAGTATTTCATTACAGCAAAGTCTATAGTTTTGTGTAGATATAAAGCGCAGTTTAGAAACAGTTTTAAATATGTCAGGCGGAAATATTTTAACAGGGCTACCATCCATGTAGAGCTCAGTTAACTGTGGTGTGAACTGAAATCCATCTGAACTGACTGTGTGAATGGAAGTGAACGTTAAGTTAAGTTTCTGTATGTGACGAAACAGCGACAGGACTTTAGAGTCAAACACTGTCAGCATGGTGTGGGACAGATCCAGCTCTGTGAGTGCACTGTGCTGGTTAACAGGTGAGAGACCAGTGTGGAGTGAGGTAAGGGGATTGCTGGAAAGAGAGAGTGCCTGGAGGTTGTGTAACCCAAAAAGAAAAGTCAGGTTGACATACTGCAGTTTGTTACTACTGAGATCAAGGAACCTCATATTTACCAAGTGTGTTAGATGAATGTGGGTTATAGAACAGTGTGCGAAAACCACAGCAATAAGGAGGGTATTGTGACTCACATCAGTCAGTGTCATACCTGAACCTGTTGCATCCAGGTAGCGGAGCTGAGGAAAGAGAGCTGCAGAGAAAGGCTGTGGACACAGAAACGAGTGACCTTGACAAAGACAGTTCACAGGACAGGTAACGTCACATGCTGATTCATCATCATTCATTGGGCAGTGAGGCCAACCATCACACATGTGGTCACTATGTAAACATGTTGTTGAAAGTCTGCATCGGAAAAGTCCAGGACATTTCAGTTGTTCACACCCCTCTTCATCCTCGTGGTTACTGCAATCGTACATCCCATTGCACCGTGTATAGACAGGCAGGCAGTTATTGACTTCACCAGGACAGCGATAGTGGCTGTCGGGACAGGACTCACTGGTATTCATTGAAGTGGAGATGAAGTATCTGATGCCGTCAAAGTCGACAAGAGCTGGGTGTGGACTGAATTGTCTTTCGAAGTCTGTGAGTCCAGACACATGGCAGTTCTGTTCATCTGACTCATCCAGACAGTGGGACACTCGATCGCAAACCTTGTCAAAGGATACACACTGACTGTTGGCGCATCTGAATGCACTGATACAGGCATGGTATTCACAAAAGGATTCATCACTCATATCCTTGCAGTCATTGATAAAGTCACATACCAGAGTGTATGATATCATTGTGGAATCACGTTCACACACAAATAAGTGGTCTTCAGAAAGCTGACGATCGGTTGAGTCAGATGTTTTAACCTGATGCATTTCACCAGAAAGAGTGCAAGGTGCTGTGTATTGTTCACCACACACTTTATGCTGGTTAGAACCACACAGATAAAAAGAATGAGTCAACTGTCCATCAGGGCATGCATGCCACTGTCCTTCAGACAGCAAAACGTTTGTGCTGGTCAAAGAAATTACCTGTGTGTTATAAAGATTCATCTGTGTCTTGGCTTGTGTGAATTCACAAAATGCCCCCTTTTCAGACATGTCGTGACTTTGAAAATCACAATCAGAGAAGCGAAAACAAATTCCTTGGAAGTATAAACATACAGGTTTTGGTATTGCAGGAAACACAACACCTTCGCAGATATTGATGCAATGGTGAACAACTGTTCCATCTCTGTGAATAACAGAGTGTGTATAGATGTTTACCACTGACCTGCTTCCTATGGACAAACCTGTCAACCAGGAAGAAAGAGGGTGACTTGTTTTTGTTTTGTTGTGAATATTATACCAGTCGAAAACACACTTTGGCATACCCAGCCAGCCTCCAATGGATCTGCAATAATCATCAGCTATCTCGACGCCTTTCGTTTTTTCACTGACAAATCCACGCAGGCTGTCAACAATTTTATAACATCGGTCACAGATTGATAAAAGTCCATTGCAATGGTCGTCATTGTAGGGACAGGGGCGTGTTTCATTCTGTCCATCTTCACACTCTGTTTCAACATTACATAACACATCACGACAGAAGCTTACATGATTCTTTATTCACCAGTTCCATAGACAGTGACGTAGTTTATGAGACACTTCGTCATTATCTAAAGAGAGAATGAACATAGACTTACAACTCCTTTGTGTGTGTGTGTGTGTGTGTGTAAACCTACAGCAAAGGGTGATCCTTAGTTTAGCAAAAGATGCCTTCTGTCCATTGTGGTCTGGACCCTGAACTCGTCATTCTGTGTTGTATTGTATTGTATTGTACTGTATTGTGTTATGTTGTGCTGTGTTGTATTCTTTTGTATTGTATTCTATTGTGGTTCTATAGCTCAGGCCAGGGACATAGCCCTTGCTACTGGTACTATGTAACCCAGTACTGCCTGCCGCATGTGAAGTCACCCAACGACGGACCAGGCGGAGGAGGAAACCATTCCCAATGGCTGTGAAGGCGGAAGAGGATGACCAAAGGGCAGGGCGAGCTCTTATCCTTGGCTGGAAATCCTCCTAGGAGACGGAACTCCGAAGAAAAAACTGCACCTGCCGAGGCCGTCCTACACGTAGCAGTATCTACACCTGTGGGACTGTGAGCGTCGGTAGGCGAGAGAGTGGGGAAGGGACTGCACAACTCCTCCTCACTAAAAAAGTCACCTGTGCTGGTCAGGCAACCAGGCTAATGTCGGAACGACGAGCTAGCCATTCAACACCCAGCTTTCCCAAGCCCTGCAGCGATGGAGAAGTGGTAACAGGGACAGGCAGAGGATGCTGCTGGCAGTTCCTAGTCACGACTCTGCATGCAGGCGGTTGTGGTGTGATGGTTGTCTGCCGTAGACTGGGGCAGATGCGGCGCCCGTATCCTCCCACAGTGTCAGAGCAGCCCTATTTAGGGACAGCACTGCTCTCCCCACATGGGGAAGGGGAGAAAAAAGGATCCCTAAACAAAGCCTGCCTCACCTAGTACCTAGTAGGAAACCGCACCTACTTGGACATCCAACACTTGCGGTCGAGAACAACAGAAGAAAAGAACCAGGAGTCATGCCCTGACTCTGGGTGCCTGGAATGTTCGCACCCTTTTAGACAGAGATGACAGACCAGAAAGGTGCACAGTGCTCATTGCCAGAATGCTCGATCGCTACCAGGTGGACACAGCAGCCCTGAGTGAAACCAGGTTTGCCGGTGAAACCCAGCTAGAGGGGGCTACACCTTCTACTGCAATGGGAAGCCAGATGGCACCCCAAGAACCTTGGGCGTGTGCTTTGCCATATGAATCAAACTTGCACGACAGCTTGACAGCCTTCACCGTGGGATAAATGATAGGCTGACTGCGTCTGAAGCTGTCCGAGGATCGCTTCTCCACAGTCATCAGCTGCTATGCCCCGATGATGACCAACCCTGATGACATCAAAGAAGCCTTCTACGAGGAGCTCAGCCGCACCATTTCAGCGGTAGACAGAAAGGACAGGCTGATCATCCTTTGGGATTTCAATACCCGCGTCGGCGTGGACTTCTCCTGGTGGCTAAAAGTCCTAGGACAGCATGGCACTGGCAAGTGCAACTCCAACGGACTGCTTTTGCTCTCGCTCAGTGCGCAGCATGGACTGACCATCACCAACACCCTCTTCCAACAAGCGGACAAGTACAAGAACACATGGATGCACCCCACTCTAAGCAATGGCACATGCTGGACTATGTGATTGCCCGGCAGAGAGACAAAGGTGATGTTTCCATTACACGCTGCATGAGAGGAGCAGTCTGTTGGTCGGACCATCGCCTGGTGCGAAGCAAGATGAACATCAGACTTGCACGCAAGCTCCAACCAGCCAGGCAGAAACCCCCAAAGAAGCTGAACACCTACCGCCTCCCTATCACCAAGGACGTGCTGCAGCAGCAAATCCAAGCAGCTCTCCAAGAAATTCCTGCATTGACTGATGTAGAAGAGGTATGGAGCACCTTTAGAGATGCTGTGTACACAGCAGCAGCTGACACACTCGGCTTTGTATAGAGGAGCCACAAAGAGTGGTTTGACGAGAATAACTCTGGAATCTCCAAGCTCCTGGACACACTGCATATACAGCATCAGGACCACATTTCCGATAAAGACTGCAAGAGGAACAAGGACCAGTTCTTGCTAACCAGGCAACTCGTACAGAAGAGGCTACGTGAGATGAAGAACACTTGGTGGGAGAGAAAGTCCAAAGAGCTTCAGTCCGCTGCTGATGCTCGCGACATGAAGACCTTCCATGATGGTCTCCAAGCTGTGTATGGGCTGAGAGTCACAGGATCAACCCCTGTCCGAGCCTTGGACCAGACCACCCTCCTGACAGTCAAGAAGAACATCCTTGCCCGCTAGGCAGAGCACTTCAACACCATTCAACACAGTCATTCCTGAAACACAGTGCGGCTTCCGCTCAGGCAGGGGAACATGTGGCATGGTGTTTGCTGTACGCCAGATGCAAGAGAAGTGTCGTGAGCAGAACAAGGAGCTCCACATGGTCTTTGTAGACCTGACTAAGGCCTTCGACACAGTGAACCGCCATGGTCTGTGGAAGATCCTCTTAAAGTTCGGCTGCCCAGAGAGCCTAATCCAGCTGATTGCGTCATTCCATGATGGCATGCAGATGATAGAACAGGAAAATACTGACATGTCGGATCCGTTTCCTGTGGCAAATGGATTGAAGCAGGACTGCGTCATGGCACCCACACTGTTCTCCATTCTTTTCTCTGCCATGCTGATTGACGCCTTCCAAGACTGTGTCCGGGGCATCTACATCCAGTTTCGCACAGACGGCAAACTTTTCAACTTGCGGCGACTCCACGCCACGTCAAGGGTGTTTGAGGCACTATTGAGAGAGTTCCTCTTCACTGATGACTGCGCGCTTGCTGCACACACCCATGAGGACATGCAGCTCATTATGGACAGTTTCTCAACCTCCTGCAGGCAATTTGTACTCACCATCAGCCTCAGCAAGACCGAGTCTGTGTACCAACCAGCTAGCTCACAGAACGCCAGTGCCCCCTACCTGCAATCAAGATCGATGACACAGAGATAAAGTCAGTGGACAAGTTTTGCTACCTGGGCAGCACCCTATGCAGCAACGGAGCCCTTGATGCAGAAGTGACGCTGCGCATCGCCAAGGCCAGCTCCGCCTATGGCAGACTCAACAACAGGCTGTGGAACAACAAAGGCATCAGGCTCAGCACCAAGATGCAAACCCACAGAGCTGTTGTGCTGACCACCTTGTTGTACTGCTGTGAAACATGGACGACGTATCGCCGTCACATTCAACAACTTGAGCAGTTTCACCAGAGATGCCTTCGAAAGATCCTCGGCATAAAGTGGCCAGACAGGGTCTCCAACCTCAAGGTCCTAGAGAAGAGTAGCCTGCCCAGCATCAAAAGCCTGCTGATCCAGAGCCAGCTACGCTGGACAGGAAACGTTGTCCACATGACAGACAGCAAGATCCCGAAGATGCTTTTGTATGGCCAGCTGAAGGAAGGCCACCGCTAACTTGGAAGACCCTGCAAGTGCTTCAAGGACACCTTGAAGACAAACCTCAAAACCTGTCACATAGAAATCACTTCCTGGGAAAATGATACCCTTGACCACTCTCGCTGGAGGATGCTGTGCTCAAGTGGCATAAAGACGTTTGAAAACAAGAGAACGCTGGCCATTAAGGAGAAGCATGAGCGAAGGAAGCAGGGCTCAACTTCTGGAGACGTTTTCCCTCGCAACACCTGTGGGAAGTGCTGCACATCCAGAATCGGCCTCTTCTCCCATATGAGGACACACACCAACAGATAAGCCTGCCTGCCTACTCATCCGTCGGTCCGACGGGAGACTCCATCAAGTAAATTTAGATCCTGAGACTTTTTTAATGGGATTTTTTCCCCTTTTTCTGTTGGTCCCCATTTTCCATTTATGAATTTTAATTCTGGTTGGCAGAACTTGGAAAGCTTATGATGGAATTAATTTCCGTGTGTAATATTTTCCGTCTGATTGCCTTTGAGCGAATAAAACAATCTACAACACTACGTGAAAAATCAGTGAGGATAACCCAGTGTTCTGCAGTTGCTTGTCAATACACAATGACATTAATTTTCTGTCTTCTTAATGTAGAGAGAGACAGAGAGAGATGAACACATCCACAGAAAACCTATCGCACTCTGTGTCAAAAGAGTAAGTTTATGGCAAATGAAATATATTGTTTTCAGCGTCCATCTTAATGTAATCAGTAACTTGCGTAGTTCGTGCATTAAAATCACAACACAATGTAAAATTTTCTGTCAATGTATCTTCGTTCCACGCTAGTTCGTGCATTAAAACCACAACACAATGTGTCATTTTCTATCAATTTTATTTTGTTCCACGCTATCCTCTATCTTGTCCCATATGTTCATGCTGTTGTCTCTTCCAAATGGCGTCCAAATGTTTGTGAAGGGATACAAAGACTTCCTTTAAACGTGTCGTTGTCGTTGTTTCTCCAAGGTATCATTCATCATGCAAGAAAAATGTTGCCATATGGTAGAATTTTGATGTATTTTCGGAGATGTTCTGTGTGTGTGTGTGTGTGTGTGCGCGCGCATGCATGTGTGTGTGTGTGTGTGTGTATACACATAATTATGTGTGCGTGTGTGGATATGTGTGAATGTTTCTATGCGTGTTTGTGTGCGTGTGTGCGTTTATATGTGAGAGAGAGAGTTAGTGTGTGCATAAGATATTACTTGTGTGATGTATGTAAAGTAACAGTTTGACAAGTTTGGTTAGAGGCCAATGACAAACAGATAGAGTGAAAGTTGATTTATTTATTACTCTGCCCTGATAATAAATCATTCCCCACCCCCTCCCTCCAGTCACGTACTTTCACACCCTGGAATGAGTCATGAAGACACCTCCCAGAGATTGTTCGTCGTTATTCTTGGCAACGCTACTGACTGAGACAGAGAGTGGTGTGATGAAAACAGTGTCAGTCTTGTTTTTCTCTCAGTCGCTCGGGACGAAGGCTTCTTGTTAACACGTTCACCTGTGTCTGTTTCAGTAAGATAGGAATTACTTGTTCTCTGTCTATAAGAAACTACAAGAAGTGAATGACTTATCTCTTTCTGATCAGATAAGAAATAAATACCTTGTGTGTTTGAGATCTTTAAGACAATTAATTTCTTTAAGACATGAGTAATTTGTCTGTTTTCGATTTTTAAAAAGAAGACCAGTTATGAGTGCCGTTATTTCCGATCTTTCAAAGGAGACAAGACATGGCTACCTTGTATGTTTCTGATCTTTAAAACAAGACAAGATACAACTACCTCTGTCTGTTTCCTATCTTGAAGACAAGATACGATGGAGTAACATGTCTATGTCTGATCTTAAAGATATGACATGATGGGAATACCTCGTCAATTTCCGAGCTTTAAAACGAGACAGGTTATGAATACATATGTTATCACATAAAGAGAATATACAGAAGACTCAGCAAGACAACTCCTCAAAACAAAAACATATCAGAACTTCAAGAATATATATATATATATATATATATATATATATATATATATATATATATATATATATATATATATATATATATATATATACATATATATAGGTTAGTAGTAATAAGATGACACAATTTTATGTGTTGGATTCTGAGAGATGTATGCAATCTTAGTACTTTTTACAAGTAGATGGGTCTTTCGTCTAACATCCTGACTTGAATCACAGGTACAGTGTAAACGTTTGTTATGTAATTATCAATATCTGTGTCCACTCCATTACAATGTAATAAAGACAGTCAGTTTGTAAGCGAGGTTAATGTTGCTCTAAAGGACACACTCATAATGAAGATAGGATTTTTTTCAGGCTGCAAAGGGTGTAGATTAGACGTATGTGAAGAGTTGTGGGTTTTTTTTATCCAATGATGACAGACAACAGTTGTAGTACATGTACAGAATAAGTATGTTCAGAATCGCCATGGCACAACGGCTTCTACTCTGAGTCTGAGTCTGAGTCTCAGTCTCTCTCTCTCTCTCCCTCTCTCTCTCTCTCTCTCTCTTTCTCATTCGGTCATGAACAATCAGTAAATTGCGTAGTTCGTGCATTAAAATCACCACACAATATAACATTTTCTGTCAATGTATCTTTGTTCCACGCTAGTTCGTGCATCAAAACCACAACACAATGTAACTTTTTTTCTTTTTTTTCTTTTTTTTCTTTTTTTTGTTCTACGCTATCCTCTATCTTGTCCCATATGCTCATGCATCTTCCAAATGACGTCCATCTGTTTCTGAAGGAATACAAATATCACTATCACTACAAATATATAACACACCACACAGTTTCGGGCCTTAATTCCCTATGAAGTACATCATTCACATCAAAATACATGGTCACGAAAATAACCAAACTACAATGGACACAGTGTCACCTTCAAGTCTCACCAGAATGGGCAGTGTACATGTCTTTTCCGAGTCGATCTCAGTGTTGTGTGTACTGGTACACTGCCTCCTGTTTGTGTGCACTGATATAGCCACACATCAGTGGAGTGTGAACAGCATATACATGAATACCTGGGCTGGTCCACAGAATATCAGTGACATGTGTCCAGGTGTACAGCACTTTCTAAACCAAAGCAACACGAGCATCACGGTGTTGCAGGTCAATGCGTCAGACTGTAAACGGAAGTTACCACAACACACAACACAACAGGGAGTGGTGTACGGGGTGTGTGGTGATTTCAACACGTTCTGTAAACTGCATGTAAAGGTGCCACA
Source organism: Babylonia areolata (assembly GCF_041734735.1). Lineage (NCBI taxonomy): Eukaryota > Metazoa > Mollusca > Gastropoda > Neogastropoda > Buccinidae > Babylonia > Babylonia areolata. Next base: position 4,976,232 of record NC_134908.1, read on the forward strand.
GGGTATGAAAGTACGTGCGCTTGTAGAGAGACTGGTGTACTGGTGTGATTCTAAGCACAGAAAAACTACAATATACGTGCCATTCGAAACAGAGTATTATTTGTTATGTAATCGTCATACCCTTGGGCAAATGTTTGTGGAATCACATTTTGGAAACAGCATAGTGATCACAAACGTCAACAGTTCTATGGGACAAGTTTCTTTTGAAACAATTAATGGTCACCAATTTATTGTTGAATATATACTTGAATATTCCGGATATGTATCAACACCATACGTAAACGTTTTACATGCATACATGGATTTTAGTGTGGAATGGAAAGTACCCTCTGGATGGATCATGATGAGTATTCAACAGATATGGAAAGTTGAGAGGTGTGCTGGTCATTCTGATAAACGTTACTGGATAGAATTTCATTCAAAACCAAATACAACTCGCCAAAGTGTTGAACGTATTTGCAGTTCTGATAATCCATCATCTAAAATATTTTACACATCATACCTGAAGATCCTCCTTCACTACTGGGAAGACCATCATCCTGGTCTCAGAATATTTGTGTCTATGCTGTCTGTGAATAATCAGCCTGTAAAGTTGAGAAACGGCCTTTTCAATTGTTCTGTAAACTACTATGCTAATTTTCAACGTCATCTGGACTGCAATCTGAAGTCAGAGTGTGAAGATGGACGGGATGAAACAGAACACTGCCCCTTCAGCAGTCCTGACTGCCAGGGGTTGGTGGCTTCACGTAACAAGTGTTACCTGTTAGTGTCCATGGACACACACATTCTTGCCCTATTGTCCCATTATGAGTGTTTGAAAATACGTGGAAGATTAGCTTCAGCCAAAACTAGAAAGGAACGGATAAATTTTCAACATCTCTTTAAACATTTTGATAAATTTGAAGCACCTATAGGTTTAATGTGTGGTTGGGACTCTGTGCCGTATGCATATAGAAAGTTTTGTAAATGGTCTGACAACACTGTGGTGTACACCATGACTCACTTCAGTTCAGAGACTCCGTACCTGCCCTCAGCACGTGCTAATCAAATTATACTGAACAACATGCTGCTAAGGTTCAAGTTCTCCTTTTATATAAACTACCCAACAATGCTGATAATTTGTGAAGTACTGTTGAGCAATGCTCCATGGCTCATTTACTCTTACCAAAAGCAATCTTTAACCATACGAAACAATCCTTATCAATTTCAACAGACAATCAAATTACACATGTGTTTTTTTCACATCATTCAAGAAGTTTATGTATGAAAACAATGTATGCACCAATTTGCACACACATGAATATGACTAATGCAGAGCATACTGACATGTTTGTGATGGGAAGGAAAACCACATCCATATACACCATGTTTAGTTGTGATGATGGTGTCACAGCTGTGCATCACACTCTTGTGTGTGACTTCAGGCCAGACTGTCCAGATAGCACTGATGAGTCATTTTGTGAACACCCTTCATGCACTGGTTTTCTCTGTTCTAACAGTCAATGTGTATCGCTCAGTCAACGTTGCAATCAATACGCAGATTGTGTGGACGATTCTGATGAGGTTGGGTGTCCTGATGACTACAGCTTCCTGGCTGATGTCAAAGAGAAAGACGTGAAGCAAAGGTTTCATGTGAATCTGGATGGGACAGGTTACTTCACTCAACAGGTGATGACAGCTGATGACTCTTGTCCTTACAGTCATTATTGCTGCACAGCTGAGTGGTTGTATTGTCTGCCTGTATACACCCGCTGTAACGGATTTTCTGACTGTGTGTATGGAGAAGACGAACAAGACTGTGAGACAGCAACGTGTCCTGGTTTCTACCGCTGTCGAGGGTCCAGAGTTTGTGTGCACGGAGATCATCTGTGTGATGGCTGGTGTCAGTGTCCACAGTGGGATGATGAACTCTTGTGTGACAGAACCTGTCCTGAAGGTTGTCTATGTCAAGGTTATGTTTTCCTGTGTAACAAACCATTTCCTCCAGACCTATATCTTCACTTACGTTATGTAGACGCGACAGGCTCAAACATGTCAACAGATTATTTCAAAGAAAACAATTATCTTGTTCATTTGACGCTGTCCAAGTGCTTCATTCATAATATTTCAATCACAACCCTTGCAAACCTGAATTATTTAAATCTTGCCAATAACAACTTAAAAACTTTCAATATGACAGTTTTTCTTGAACTTCGAAATTTAAGAGTTCTTCACTTACAAAACAATCCTCTCCGAACAATAAACAGTGAAGCAAAAAAGGACGTCCATTATGAATTGACACAAGTGGATGTATCAAAAACATATCTGAATATCTTTTTCAATAATTTATCCTTTCATTTGCCTGATGTGCAGTTTTTGAATGTGTCATTCTGTGCTATTGAAACTATCGGACCAGTGGGTTTTAAAAATATACCACATCTCAAAGAGTTGGATATAAAGGGGAATAGAGTTACTGACTTCCCTTCAGATCTGTTTTCATCCTGTGATCAGCTGGATCGTATCTTTTCATCAAACTACAGATTTTGCTGTATGGATTTATTTTCCAAGCACTCTGGTAAAATTAATTGTTTTGCACCACACACTGTACTCCCTTCGTGTACAGCACTGTTACCAACTTAACTGTACAGAATTTTCTTCTGGTTGATTGGCGTTTCTGCCATGATAGGCAATTTTGTGTGTTTGATGACTTCACATGCTGTGAAAAAAATTATTGGAAGCAGTTCCATCAGTGCTGTTGTCCATCTTCAGTTTGCTGATATGTGTATGGGAAGTCACGTCAGCATTATCGTGACAGCAGACACTATATTTTACGGAAGGTACATCCAGATTGAAAAAGCATGGACAAATGGTATAATCTGCAAGTTGGCGGGGTTTCTTTTCCTTCTGTCAAGTACAGTATCAAAACTGATTATTTGGTATATAACATTGTATCACATTTCTGTACTTTGTTTCCCGAAAGGTGGAAGGAGATTACAATTACCAGCTGCAGGCTGTGTGTGGATTATTGGACTTTTGTTGGCAACAGTTCCATTTCTTCCCGGACTATCTCACTGGGGCCTCCAGGGTCAGTCTGGTCTCTGTCGTCTGGCTTTATATGATCGCTATCACTCTGGACATTACTTCAGATGGTTCACAGTTATTGTGACAGTCAATTTCATTTTATGTGTGATGATTGTAACTGGGCAAACTGTCATCTGTAAAGAAACACCAAAGTACAGAATAACTCTCAATCCAGCAGAGACACCATTGCATTCTTCAGTGCATGTAATGAGAAAAGTGGCTGTTACAGATGCTGCTTCCTGGCTGGCGTTCGGACTGGTGACGATGATGAGTTCTCATGGTGTTGCTGGTTTCGATACGATCCATGACACTATGGTTGTGTTCGTGTTGTCTTTCAACTCTGCTCTCAACCCACTTCTCTACATGTGGGCGGTCAACTCACAATGGGGACATCAGCAGCAAGAACAGAAATTGATTCAGGTGTTAAAAGCACGGCTTGCCCAAAGAAGAAAAAATATATGATATTCTTTGCAATACATGCATGGGCATACATTGAAAGAGAGAGAGAGATAGAGAGAGAGAGAGAGAGAGAGAGAGAGAGAGAGAGAGAGAGAGAGAGAGAGAGAAAGAATAAGCAGTATCTTTCCAATAGCCAGGGACCTATTTCAACGGCAGTCTTCATACATAAATGAAGGGGTATTACTCTCCGTTAATATTATGACTCATTTCCTGTGGTTGCGACTCAATTTGAGGGATATTGTTTGTAATTTGATATAGATTCAGCTGCTACACATTGTGCCGCCATCTTGACAGGTCCACCACATCGACGACAGTCACGTATTCATTCAGTCTGTGCCAGCCAGACAGCCGCTCTTTCTATACATAGGCCCTCCACTCATGCAAAGGGAAACAGAAATAAACATGGCGGCTTCAGTAAAAAGAAGTGTTTATTTGTGTCAAAATATGGAGTATTTCGTGTCATTATCAAGCCTGACTCTTGATCAAATTGGTGGATTACACGGTACACACACACATACACTCACAAACACACTCACATATATATATATATATATATATATATATATATATATATATATATATATATATTTGTATTTGTATTTCTTTTTATGACAACAGATTTCTTTGTGTGAAAATCGGGCTGCTCTCCCCAGGGAGAGCGCCTCGCTATACTATAGTGCCACCCATTTTTTGCAATTTTTCCTGCGTGCACTTTTGGTGTGTTTTTTTCCTATCGATGTGGATTTTTCTTCAGGAACAACCCCTTTGTTCCCGTGGGTTCTTTTGTGTGTGCTAAGTGCATGCTGCACACGGGACCTCGGTTTCTCGTGTCATCCGAATGACTAGCGCCCAGACCACCACTCAAGATCTAGTGGAGGGGAAGAAAATATCCGCGGCTAAGCCGTGATTCTAACCAGCGCGCTCAGATTCTCTCGCTTCCGAGGTGAACGCGTTACCTCTAGGCCATCATCCCACGTGATATATATATATATATATATATACGTCTTCTACTTCGTCATGTTTGAAAATATTCCTTCTATTTTCTCTCTCTCTCTCTCTCTCTCTCTCTATATATATATATATATATATATATATATATATATATTCAGAGAGAGAGAGGGAGAGAGAAAGATGTATGTATGTATGCATGCATGTATGCATATATATCCACCCCTCACGCTACTGACGACAGCCTCTGCTTTTTACAGGTGACGGCGTTGGTGCAGGTCAACTAAGTGGAGGAGCTGAAAAGAGGAGAACTGTTTTGGATGTGTAACCTTGGCACGGTTTTTGTGGACTGAACATGAGAAGCTAGTTTTTTTTTGTTTTTTTTGTGAACCCTGAATTCGTTACCAGTCTGGTTTCTCGTTGTGGTGGTTATACACGTTCCCTGAGATACAGAGACAGAGAGACAGATATATACATATATATATATATATATATAGAGAGAGAGAGAGAGAGAGAGAGAGAGATTCAAAAGATTCAAGATTCAAGATTCAAAAACTTTATTACTCAAGGGGAGAGAGAGAGAGAGAGACAATCAAAGGAATATTTTCAAACCTGACGAAGTAGAAGACGTCATGTAAGGTCCACGATGATGACGAAAAAATAACATTACGTCGACTATTATTAGTGAGGTCTGTGACCAAGCTGCTGGGTTTAAGCAAAAATTCAAATTTACCATTTTTTTAAATTGTTAAACAAAATAGATAATGGTTTTTAACTTTCTTCTATTCAATTTAAATATTATATATATATATATATATATATATATATATATATATATATTTATATGAGCAGCACAGCACGCGAAAACACAGCTAAAGGCGGGATTTATCAATTTCAAATTTGTATATATAACCACTAAAAGCTTTAAAATCACAGATTAACATTTTTTAAAACCCAGAATGGATCTATCTGTTATAGTTTTTTCTATGATTTTTTTTTTTTTAATAGTTCGTGTGCCTGAGGAGTAGAAATGGAGAAATCAGCTCATGAAAAAACGGCATATTTATGTGTCTGTGACATAAAAAAAACAAACAAAACAAGAATTATCCTGAATATGTAAGTGGTGTCAAAAGATTCAGAACTGAATCAACTTTAAATTTCCATATGAAAGAGGCACACAAAAATTCGTATTTTCTCTCTGCACTATCAAAGGAAGACAAGTATGGCAAGTGGAGGAGTGACGTCATGCAACAGAGAAAATTCAGCAACATGGAAAACCCACATATTTGTCTGCCTGTAACTATAAAACAAGAATTTTCCTGAACATATATGTGGTGTCAGATGATTCAGAATCAAGTAAATTTTAGATTTCGATATGTCAAAGGCACAGGAAAATTCGTATTTTCAAAGACAAGAATGGCAAGTGGAGGAGTGACGTCATGCAGCCACAAGAGAGCCGACGGCGACAGTGTTTCACGCCCATAAGCTGATGCATGAATCTTTGGAACATGGGCTTAGATCCATAGCAAACTAACGTTTACTAACTGCAGTCATGTGTACTGCCACATAATCAGCTGAACATAGACTCAGCGACCAGTCTCTAGAGCCTGGAAGCCCAAATCCACTGAATGTTACAACTGTTTGTATGCAGCTTTACCAACAGCTCCAGTGTCTTGACAAGAGTGGAGATCAGGTGTGAAAGTGGTTGAGGGAGTGAGAGTATGTGCATGCGTGCGTGCATGTACACATGTACATATGTGTGCACGTTGGTGCATTGTGCATGTGTACATGTGCGTATGTGCGTGTGTGTGTCCGTGTGTATGTGTGTGTGCCCACGTGTACGCGTGCAGTTTATTAACGTTTGTGTGTATAATATGTGAGTGTGCACATGAACGCATGCACGCGCGCGCGTACACACACACACACACACACACACATAGAGCCGTGGGCAAATCCATACGCTCCCGAACACAAGAAAATCTTCTCTTGTTCAGAGCGGAAATACGCGTTTGATCCGCCAATCACAAATTGTTGAAAGAAGTGGACTTGCCCAGAGTGACCGCGGAAGATATTTCACCAGAATTTGCTTTTGGTTAAGTTAGTGAAGCCGGGAAAGTCGCAACAATCATAGAGGAAGTTTTCTACTTTGACAGATCTAAATAATGACTTTAAAACAACGAAATAAAGATGGATGTGGGGTGTTGAAGATAGGATCGTTTCGTTTGCAGCACACAGCATGGCTTCGAAAAACACTAGTATCAGATAGTGGTAAGAAATATGATATGTACCAGTACTGTTAACTGCCCCCCTCCCTTCCCTTTGTCACTTTTGATTTTGTTGTTGTTCAGCAGGGATCTCGCATAAACCATGGCTTTGCTTGTTGGCAGAAGTAAAAGAAAAGCAATGGACACATGAACAGTGTAAGCAAACTACTAATGCTTTCCTGATGATGATGGATAACCATTCTAAGTTCCTGAGTAAATCGTTGAGCAGTTTGTTGGCCTGTTGTTTGATTCTCTGAGCAATCTGAGAGTCGTCAGCATGTTCAGACAGCCTCTCTTCACTAAAGAAAAGACAAGTTTGGAAAATACTCCACCCACATCAGCAGCTCTTGAACGGCACACACACAGAGCAGTTTATCCGAGAAGGTGCTTACATCTGGAGGTAGAACGGCGGGGATTGAAAAAAGGTGAGGGAAAGACCTTAGTGGACCATTCTACAAAAGCTCAAGAAACTTGATGTGAATTGATTCACTGCTCCTGCACAGTGGTGTGCAGAGAAAGGCACAAATGCTGCAGGACCAACTTAGAGTGCACATCTATGTGTACATATGGCAGGGACTGTCACAAAGACTAAACATTGCCCAGTTGGAAAGAGACATCCCAACTAGTCGAGAAGGGTTTTTCAGCAACTTTGTGATACCAGCTTGATGTTTTAGTTTTTAATCCAAGCTGAAACTATCAGAATTGTTTATCTGGCTTTATAGAGTGCACATTATGTACTTCACGGCTCTTGTAACCGCACATCCGATGACATGCATGTGGGATTTTCATCACAAAAAATCGTCCCCCACCCCTACCCCCAAACTTTCATCATCCCTCCTTTTACTTTGATGTCTCGTGAGAGTGATGACTAAATCAACGCCCAACAACCCCACCTTAACACCTGTTCAGAGCCATAAGTCTGTGATACAATCTCCTTTACAATTTCTGTGATATGGCCTGGTAGGTTTTGATTTTGGTGCTGAGCCTGATTCCCTTGTTGTTCCACAGCCTGTTGTTGAATCTGCCAAAGGCGGAGCTGGCCTTGGCGATGCACAGCATCACTTCTGTATCAAGTGCTGCATAAGGTGCTGCCCAGGTAGCAAAACTTGTCTACTGACTTGATCTCTGTGTCATCGATCTTGATTGCAGGTAGGGGGGAGGCACTGGCGTTCTGTGAGCTAGCTGGTTGGTACATGGACTCGGTCTTGCTGAGGCTGATGGCGAGTCCAAAGTGCCTGCAGGAGGTTGAGAACCTGTCCATAATGAACTGCATGTCCTCATGGGTGTGTGCAGCAAGCGCGCAGTCATCAGCGAAGAGGAACTCTCTCAGCAGTGCCTCAAACACTCTGGACCTGCATGAAATCGCCACAAGCTGAAAAGTTTGCCATCTATGCGGAACTGAATGTAGATGTCCCAGTCACAGTCTTGGAAGGCGTCAATCAGCATGGCAGAGAAGAGAATGGAGAACAGTGTGGGTCCAGGACGCAGCCCTGCTTCACTCCATTTACCACAGGGAACGGATCCGACATGGCAGAAATTTCCTCTACTCTCGCCTGCATGCCATCGTATATACATATAGCACATATATATATATATATATATATATATATATATATATATATGTGTGTGTGTGTGTGTGTGTGTGTGTGTGTGTGTGTGAATGTGTGTGTGTGTCCATACACTCAAGGCCTGACTAATGTGTTTGGTTATGCTGCTGTCAGGCATCTGCCCAGAAGATATGGTGAGCTATGAGTTTGTACAACGTTGTAAAAGCCTTTTCACTGTGTTATTAAACACAAACTGTCCGAGAATGTGAATTCTTTTTCACTTCATGGAGGGAGGGGGGAAGCGGGACGAGAGAGTGAGGGAGACAGAGAGAGACAGAGACAGAAAGACAAAGAGAGAGACCGAGAGAGAGACACAGAGAGAGAGAAACTCACAGACTCACTTAAGGAAAGAGAGAAAGAAGAGAGAAAGAGACAGAGAGAGAGAAAACATCATGATAATGTGAAAAGTCACTACAGTGTGTGTATTAACTTTCCATCAGTTGTGAATGGGATTCCAGCCATTTACGAAGTTCAGTTTCATTAGCTTTCCTTCTCTTTTCAGCCAAAGTGTTGAGCGTGTACATGAAAGGATTCACAGCAGAGTTCAATGGTAAAACGAATACAGCCAGGGCCACATTCACTTCTGCAGGAATGGCAATTCCTGCCAAAGCCAGCGTCCCACACAAACCGATGGGAAACCAGCACATAAAATCAGTTACTGCAATCGTGATCAGTCGCCGAGCTATGGTCATGTCCTGTGACACTTTGGTAGAATCAGTCTTCAAAGTATTGTCCTGTACTGTCCAATAAATAAATGCCTGACCAGCACATATAAATAAAAAGAGAATAAAGTTAAGGTAAATCAGAATACCAATAGAATACAGTTTTCCTTTGAAATCTCGTCTTGTAACAGGTAAAGGAATACAAATACCTGTCTGGCTATAGAACTCCCAGTGTGATGTGACTGGAAGTAATGGTACCAAGGCTACAAACCAGCCAACCAACCAAGTACACATAGAAGCCACTGCTGCTGATGTTCTGCCAAACCTCTTGGTGCTGAAAGGAAAGTGAAGGACAATAAAACGATCCAGTGTAATAAGCCAGATACTAAAGGCAGATACCTCACTGGACAACAGAGACAAAAAGCCAGCTGCCTTACAGTTTGCACTGTTTTTCCATGTATCATCATTGTGGAGGTATTGTCCACGAAACCGTTCATCAGCCACTCCAATGATAGCAATGTAGACACCCATCAGAAAATCAGCCATAGTTAGGCTAACGACAAACACGCTGAATCCACTAGAAGACGTCATACTCTTCATAACCATACGAGCACAACAACAAAAGACATTACCAGTCAGAGACAGACAGGCGACCAACCACAGAAACCCACGGTATGCCCACGACTGCAACAGATCTCTACATGAAGAAATTTCATCTTTTGGGGCAATGCAAGCTGATTCAGCATCGTCAAAGGTGTAGGGAAGTATTTCATTGCAGCAAAGTTTATAGTTTTGTGTAGATATAAAGCGCAGTTTAGAAACAGTTTTAAATATGTCAGGCGGAAATATTCTAATAGGGCTACTATCCATGTAGAGCTCAGTTAACTGTGGTGTGAACTGAAATCCATCTGAACTGACTGTGTGAATGGAAGTGAAAGTTAAGTTCAGTTTCTGTATGTGACGAAACAGTGACAGGACTCTAGAGTCAAACGCTGTCAGCATGGTGTGGGACAGATCCAACTCTGTGAGTGCACTGTGCTGGTTAACAGGTGAGAGACCAGTGTGGAGTGAGGTAAGGGGATTGCTGGAAAGAGAGAGTGCCTGGAGGTTGTGTAACCCAAAAAGAAAAGTCAGGTTGACATACTGCAGTTTGTTACTACTGAGATCAAGGAACCTCATATTTACCAAGTGTGTTAGATGAATGTGTGTTATAGAACAGTGTGCGAAAACCACAGCAATAAGGAGGGTATTGTGACTCACATCAGTCAGTGTCATACCTGAGCCTGTTGCATCCAGGTAGCGGAGCTGAGGAAAGAGAGCTGCAGAGAAAGGCTGTGGACACAGAAACGAGTGACCTTGACAAAGACAGTTCACAGGACAGGTAACGTCACATGCTGATTCGTCATCATTCATTGGGCAGTGAGGCCAGCCATCACACATGTGGTCACTATGTAAACATATTGTTGAAAGTCTGCATCGGAAAAGTCCAGGACATTTCAGTTGTTCACACCCCTCTTCATCCTCGTGGTTACTGCAATCGTACATCCCATTGCAGCATGTGTAGACAGGCAGGCAGTTATTGACTTCACCAGGACAGCGATAGTGGCTGTCGGGACAGGACTCACTGGTATTCATTGAAGTGGAGATGAAGTATCTGATGCCGTCAAAGTCGACAAGAGCTGGGTGTGGACTGAATTGTCTTTGGAAGTCTGTGAGTCTAGACACATGGCAGTTCTGTTCATCTGACTCATCCAGACAGTGGGACACTCGATCGCAAACCTTGTCAAAGGATACACACTGACTGTTGGCGCATCTGAATGCACTGATACAGGCATGGTATTCACAAAAGGATTCATCACTCATATCCTTGCAGTCATTGATAAAGTCACATACCAGAGTGTATGATATCATTGTGGAATCACGTTCACACACAAATAAGTGGTCTTCAGAAAGCTGACGATTGGTTGAGTCAGATGTTTTAACCTGATGCACTTCACCAGAAAAAGTGCAAGGTGCTGTGTATTGTTCACCACACACTTTATGCTGGTTAGAACCACACAGATAAAAAGAATGAGTCAACTGTCCATCAGGGCATGCATGCCACTGTCCTTCAGAGAGCAAAACGTTTGTGCTGGTCAACGAGATTACCCGAGTGTTATAAAGATTGATCTGTGTCTTGGCTTGTGTAAATTCACAAAATGCCCCCTTTTCAGACATGTCGTGACTTTGAAAATCACAATCAGAGAAGCGAAAACAAATTCCTTGGAAGTATAAACATACAGGTTTTGGTATTGCAGGAAACACAACACCTTCGCAGATATTGATGCAATGGTGAACAACTGTTCCATCTGTGTGAATAACAGAGTGTGCATAGATGTTTACCACTGACCTGCTTCCTATGGACAAACCTGTCAACCAGGAAGAAAGAGGGTGACTTGTTTTTGTTTTGTTGTGAATATTATACCAGTCAAAAACACACTTTGGCATACCCAGCCAGCCTCCAATGGATCTGCAATAATCATCACCTATCTCGACGCCTTTCGTTTTTTCACTGACAAATTCACGCAGGCTGTCAACAATTTTATAACATCGGTCACAGATTGATAAAAGTCCATTGCAATGGTCGTCATTGTAGGGACAGGGGCGTGTTTCATTCTGTCCATCTTCACACTCTGTTTCAACATTACATAACACATCACCACAGAAGCTTACATGATTCTTTATTCACCAGTTCCATAGACAGTGACGTAGTTTATGAGACACTTCGTCATTACCTAAAGAGAGAATGAATATAGACTTACAACTCCTTTGTGTGTGTGTGTGTGTGTGTAAACCTACAGCAAAGGGTGATCCTTAGTTTAGCAACAGATGCCTTCTGTCCATTGTGGTCTGGACCCTGAACTCGTCATTCTGTGTTGTATTGTATTGTATTGTATTGTATTGTGTTATGTTGTGCTGTGTTGTATTCTTTTGTATTGTATTCTATTGTGGTTCTATAGCTCAGGCCAGGGACATAGCCCTTGCTACTGGTACTATGTAACCCAGTACTGCCTGCCGCATGTGAAGTCACCCAACGACGGACCAGGCGGAGGAGGAAACCATTCCCAATGGCTGTGAAGGCGGAAGAGGATGACCAAAGGGCAGGGCGAGCTCTTATCCTTGGCTGGAAATCCTCCTAGGAGACGGAACTCCGAAGAAAAAACTGCACCTGCCGAGGCCGTCCTACACGTAGCAGTATCTACACCTGTGGGACTGTGAGCGTCGGTAGGCGAGAGAGTGGGGAAGGGACTGCACAACTCCTCCTCACTAAAAAAGTCACCTGTGCTGGTCAGGCAACCAGGCTAATGTCGGAAAAACGAGCTAGCCCTTCAACACCCAGCTTTCCCAAGCCCTGCAGCGATGGAGAAGTGGTAACGGGGACAGGCAGAGGATGCTGCTGGCAGTTCCTAGTCACGACTCTGCATGCAGGCGGTTGTGGGATGATGGTTGTCTGCCGTAGACTGGGGCAGATGCGGCGCCCGTATCCTCCGACAGTGTCAGAGCAGCCCTTTTTAGGGACAGCACTGCTCTCCCCACATGGGGAAGGGGAGAGAAAAGGATCCCTAAACAAAGCCTGCTTCACCTAGTACCTAGTAGGAAACCGCACCTACTTGGACATCCAACACTAGCGGTCGAAAACAACAGAAGAAAAGAACCAGGAGTCATGCCCTGACTCTGGGTGCCTGGAATGTTCGCACCCTTTTAGACAGAGATGACAGACCAGAAAGGTGCACAGCGCTCATTGCCAGAATGCTCGATTGCTACCAGGTGGACACAGCAGCCCTGAGTGAAACCAGGTTTGCCGGTGAAACCCAGCTAGAGGGGGCTACACCTTCTACTGCAATGGGAAGCCAGATGGCACCCCAAGAACCTTGGGCGTGTGCTTTGCCATATGAATCAAACTTGCACGACAGCTTGACAGCCTTCATCGTGGGATAAATGATAGGCTGACTACGTCTGAATCTGTCCGAGGATCGCTTCTCCACAGTCATCAGCTGCTATGCCCCGATGATGACCAACCCTGATGACATCAAAGAAGGCTTCTACGAGGAGCTCAGCCGCACCATTTCAGCGGTAGACAGAAAGGACAGGCTGATCATCCTTTGGGATTTCAATACCCGCGTCGGCGTGGACTTCTCCTCGTGGCCAAAAGTCCTAGGACAGCATGGCACTGGCAAGTGCAACTCCAACGGACTGCTTTTGCTCTCGCTCAGTGCGCAGCATGGACTGACCATCACCAACACCCTCTTCCAACAAGCGGACAAGTACAAGAACACATGGATGCACCCCACTCTAAGCAATGCCACATGCTGGACTATGTGATTGCCCGGCAGAGAGACAAAGGTGATGTTTCCATTACACGCTGCATGAGAGGAGCAGTCTGTTGGTCGGACCATCGCCTGGTGCGAAGCAAGATGAACATCAGACTTGCACGCAAGCTCCAACCAGCCAGGCAGAAACCCCCAAAGAAGCTGAACACCTACCGCCTCCCTATCACCAAGGACGTGCTGCAGCAGCAAATCCAAGCAGCTCTCCAAGAAATTCCTGCATTGACTGATGTAGAAGAGGTATGGAGCACCTTTAGAGATGCTGTGTACACAGCAGCAGCTGACACACTCGGCTTTGTACAGAGGAGCCACAAAGAGTGGTTTGACGAGAATAACTCTGGAATCTCCAAGCTCCTGGACACACTGCATATACAGCATCAGGATCACATTTCCGATAAAGACTGCAAGAGGAAGAAGGACAAGTTCTTGCTAACCAGGCAACTCGTACAGAAGAGGCTACGTGAGATGAAGAACACTTGGTGGGAGAGAAAGTCCAAAGAGCTTCAGTCCGCTGCTGATGCTCGCGACATGAAGACCTTCCATGATGGTCTCCAAGCTGTGTATGGGCTGAGAGTCACAGGATCAACCCCTGTCCGAGCCTTGGACCAGACCACCCTCCTGACAGTCAAGAAGAACATCCTTGCCCGCTAGGCAGAGCACTTCAACACCATCCAACACAGTCATTCCTGAAACACAGTGCGGCTTCCGCTCAGGCAGGGGAACATGTGGCATGGTGTTTGCTGTACGCCAGATGCAAGAGAAGTGTCGTGAGCAGAACAAGGAGCTCCACATGGTCTTTGTAGACCTGACTAAGGCCTTCAACACGGTGAACCGCCATGGTCTGTGGAAGATCCTCTTAAAGTTCGGCTGCCCAGAGAGCCTAATCCAGCTGATTGCGTCATTCCACGATGGCATGCAGATGATAGAACAGGAAAATACTGACATGTCGGATCCGTTTCCTGAGGTAAATGGATTGAAGCAGGACTGCGTCATGGCACCCACACTGTTCTCCATTCTTTTCTCTGCCATGCTGATTGACGCCTTCCAAGACTGTGTCCGGGGCATCTACATCCAGTTTCGCACAGACGGCAAACTTTTCAACTTGCGGCGACTCCACGCCACGTCAAGGGTGTTTGAGGCACTATTGAGAGAGTTCCTCTTCACTGATGACTGCGCGCTTGCTGCACACACCCATGAGGACATGCAGCTCATTATGGACAGTTTCTCAACCTCCTGCAGGCAATTTGTACTCACCATCAGCCTCAGCAAGACCGAGTCTGTGTACCAACCAGCTAGCTCACAGAACGCCAGTGCCCCCTACCTGCAATCAAGATCGATGACACAGAGATAAAGTCAGTGGACAAGTTTTGCTACCTGGGCAGCACCCTATGCAGCAACGGAGCCCTTGATGCAGAAGTGACGCTGCGCATCGCCAAGGCCAGCTCCGCCTTTGGCAGACTCAACAACAGGCTGTGGAACAACAAAGGCATCAGGCTCAGCACCAAAATCAAAACCTACAGAGCTGTTGTGCTCACCACCTTATTGTACTGCTGTGAAACATGGACGACATATCGCCGTCACATTCAACAACTTGAGCAGTTTCACCAGAGATGCCTTCGAAAGATCCTCGGCATAAAGTGGCCTGACAGGGTCTCCAACCTCAAGGTCCTAGAGAAGAGTAGCCTGCCCAGCATCAAAAGCCTGCTGATCCAGAGCCAGCTACGCTGGACAGGAAACGTTGTCCGCATGACAGACAGCAAGATCCCGAAGATACTTTTGTATGGCCAGCTGAAGGAAGGCCACCACTAACTTGGAAGACCCTGCAAGTGCTTCAAGGACACCTTGAAGACAAACCTCAAAACCTGTGACATAGAAATCACTTCCTGGGAAAATGATACCCTTGACCACTCTCGCTGGAGGATGCTGTGCTCAAGTGGCATAAAGACGTTTGAAAACAAGAGAACGCTGGCCATTAAGGAGAAGCATGAGCGAAGGAAGCAGGGTTCAACTTCTGGAGACGTTTTCCCTCGCAACACCTGTGGGAAGTGCTGCACATCTAGAATCGGCCTCTTCTCCCATATGAGGACACACACCAACAGATAAGCCTGCCTGCCTACTCATCCGTCGGTCCGACGGGAGACTCCATCAAGTAAATTTCGATCCTGTGACTTTTTTAATGGGATTTTTTTCCCTTTTTCTGTTGGTCCCCATTGTCCATTTATGAATTTTAATTCTGGTTGGCAGAACTTGGAAAGCTTATGATGGAATTAATTTCCGTGTGTAATATTTTCCGTCTGATTGCCTTTGAGCGAATAAAACAATCTACAACACTACGTGAAAAATCAGTGAGGATAACCCAGTGTTCTGCAGTTGCTTGTAAATACACAATGACATTAATTTTCTGTCTTCTTTATATAGAGAGAGACAGAGAGAGATGAACACATCCACAGAAAACCTATCGCACTCTGTGTCAAAAGAGTAAGTTTATGGCAAATGAAATATATTGTTTTCAGCGTCCATCTTAATGTAATCAGTAACTTGCGTAGTTCGTGCATTAAAATCACAACACAATGTAACATTTTCTGTCAATGTATCTTCGTTCCACGCTAGTTCGTGCATTAAAACCACAACACAATATGTCATTTTCTATCAATTTTATTTTGTTCCACGCTATCCTCTATCTTGTCCCATATGTTCATGCTGTTGTCTCTTCCAAATGGCGTCCAAATGTTTGTGAAGGGATACAAAGACTTCCTTTAAACGTGTCGTTGTCGTTGTTTCTCCAAGGTATCATTCATCATGCAAGAAAAATGTTGCTATATGGTAGAATTTTGATGTATTTTCTGAGATGTTCTGTGTGTGTGTATGTGTGTGTGTGTGTGTGTGTGTGTGTGTGTGTGTGTGTGTGTGTGTGTGTGCGTGCATGTGTGTGTGTGTGTGTGTGTGTACACATATGTGTGCGTGTGTGGATATGTGTGAATGTTTCTATGCGTGTTTGTGTGCGTGTGTGCGTTTATATGTGAGAGAGAGAGTTAGTGTGTGCATAAGATATTACTTGTGTGATGTATGTAAAGTAACAGTTTGACAAGTTTGGTTAGAGGCCAATGACAAACAGATAGAGTGAAAGTTGATTTATTTATTACTCTGCCCTGATAATAAATCATTCCCCGCCCCCTCCCTCCAGTCACGTACTTTCACACCCTGAAATGAGTCATGAAGACACCTTACAGAGATTGTTCGTCGTTATTTTTGGCAACGCTACTGACTGAGACAGAGTGGTGTGATGAAAACAGTGTCAGTCTCGTTTTTCTCTCAGTCGCTCGGGACGAAGGCTTCTTGTTAACACGTTCACCTGTGTCTGTTTCAGTAAGATAGGAATTACTTGTTCTCTGTCTATAAGAAACTACAAGAAGTGAATGACTTATCTCTTTTTGATAAGATAAGAAATAAATACCTTGTGTGTTTCAGATCTTTAAAACAATTTGTCTGTTTTCGATTTTTAAAAAGAAGACAAGTTATGAGTGCCGTTATTTCCGATCTTTCAAAGGAGACAAGATATGGCTACCTTGTATGTTTCTGATCTTTAAAACAAGACAAGATACAACTACCTCTGTCTGTTTCCTATCTTGAAGACAAGATACGATGGAATAACATGTCTATGTCTGATCTTAAAGATATGACATGATGGGAATACCTCGTCAATTTCCGAGCTTTAAAACGAGACAGGTTATGAATACATATGTTATCACATAAAAGAGAATATACAGAAGACTCAGCAAGACAACTCCTCAAAACAAAAACATATCAGAACTTCAAGAATATATATATATATAGGTTAGTAGTAATAAGATGACACAATTTTATGTGTTGGATTCTGAGAGATGTATGCAATCTTAGTACTTTTTACAAGTAGATGGGTCTTTCGTCTAACATCCTGACTTGAATCACAGGTACAGTGTAAACGTTTGTTATGTAATCATCAATATCTGTGTCCACTCCATTACAATGTAATAAAGACAGTCAGTTTGTAAGCGAGGATAATGTTGCTCTAAAGGACACACTCATAATGAAGATAGGATTTTTTTCAGGCTGCAAAGGGTGTAGATTAGACGTATGTGAAGAGTTGTGGGTTTTTTTTATCCAATGATGACAGACAACAGTTGTAATACATGTACAGAATAATTATGTTCAGAATCGCCATGGCACAACGGCTTCTACTCTGAGTCTGAGTCTGAGTCTGAGTCTCTCTCTCTCTCTCTCATTCTGTCATGAACAATCAGTAAATTGCGTAGTTCGTGCATTAAAATCACCACACAATAAAACATTTTCTGTCAATGTATCTTTGTTCCACGCTAGTTCGTGCATCAAAACCACAACACAATGTAACTTTTTTTTTTTTTTTTTTTTTTTTTTTTTTTTTTTTTTGTTCTACGCTATCCTCTATCTTGTCCCATATGCTCATGCATCTTCCAAATGACGTCCATCTGTTTCTGAAGGAATACAAATATCACTATCACTACAAATATATGATAACACACCACACAGTTTCGGGCCTGAATTCCCTATGAAGTACATCATTCACATCAAAATGTCTTGATTTCACTACATGGTCACGAAAATAACCAAACTACAATGGACACAGTGTCACCTTCAAGTCTCACCAGAACGGGCAGTGTACATGTCTTTTCCGAGTCGATCTCAGTGTTGTGTGTACTGGTACACTGCCTCCTGTTTGTGTGCGCTGATATAACCACACATCAGTGGAGTGTGAACAGCATATACATGAATACCTGGGCTGGTCCACAGAATATCAGTGACATGTGTCCAGGTGTAGAGTACTTTCTAAACCAAAGCAACACGAGCATCACGGTGTTGCAGGTCAATGCGTCAGACTGTAAACGGAAGTTACCACAACACACAACACAACAGGGAGTGGTGTACGGGGTGTGTGGTGATTTCAACACGTTCTGTAAACTGCATGTAAAGGTGCCACAGGGTATGAAAGTACGTGCGCTTGTAGAGAGACTGGTGTACTGGTGTGATTCTAAGCACAGAAAAACTACAATATACGTGCCATTCGAAACAGAGTATTATTTGTTATGTAATCGTCATACCCTTGGGCAAATGTTTGTGGAATCACATTTTGGAAACAGCATAGTGATCACAAACGTCAACAGTTCTATGGGACAAGTTTCTTTTGAAACAATTAATGGTCACCAATTTATTGTTGAATATATACTTGAATATTCCGGATATGTATCAACACCATACGTAAACGTTTTACATGCATACATGGATTTTAGTGTGGAATGGAGAGTACCCTCTGGATGGATCATGATGAGTATTCAACAGATATGGAAAGTTGAGAGGTGTGCTGGTCATTCTGATAAACGTTACTGGATAGAATTTCATTCAAAACCAAATACAACTCGCCAAAGTGTTGAACGTATTTGCAGTTCTGATAATCCATCATCTAAAATATTTTACACATCATACCTGATGATCCTCCTTCACTACTGGGAAGACCATCATCCTGGTCTCAGAATATTTGTGTCCAAGCTGTGTTTAAATAATCAGCCTGTAAAGTTGAGAAACGGCCTTTTCAATTGTTCTGTAAACTACTATGCTAATTTTCAACGTCATCTGGACTGCAATCTGAAGTCAGAGTGTGAAGATGGACGGGATGAAACAGAACACTGCCCCTTCAGCAGTCCTGACTGCCAGGGGTTGGTGGCTTCACGTAACAAGTGTTACCTGTTAGTGTCCATGGACACACACATTCTCGCCCTATTGTCCCATTATGAGTGTTTGAAAATACGTGGAAGATTAGCTTCAGCCAAAACTAGAAAGGAACGGATAAATTTTCAACATCTCTTTAAACATTTTGATAAATTTGAAGCACCTATAGGTTTAATGTGTGGTTGGGACTCTGTGCCATATGCATATAGAAAGTTTTGTAAATGGTCTGACAACACTGTGGTGTACACCATGACTCACTTCAGTTCAGAGACTCCGTACCAGCCCTCAGCACGTGCTGGTCAAATTATACTGAACAACATGCTGCTGAGGTTCAAGTTCTCCTTTTATATAAACTACCCAACAATGCTGATAATTTGTGAAGTACTGTTGAGCAATGCTCCATACTCACAAGTGTCACTGGCTCATTTACTCTTACCAAAAGCAATCTTTAACCATACGAAACAATCCTTCTCAATTTCAACAGACAATCAAGTTACACATGTGTTTTTTTCACATCATTCAAGAAGTTTATGTATGAAAACAATGTGTGCACCAATTTGCACACACATGAATATGGCTAATGCAGAGCATACTGACATGTTTGTGATGGGAAGGAAAACCACATCCATATACACCATGTTTAGTTGTGATGATGGTGTCACAGCTGTGCAGCACACCCTTGTGTGTGACTTCAAGCCAGACTGTCCAGATAGTACTGATGAGTCATTTTGTGAACACCCTTCATGCACTGGTTTTCTCTGTTCTAACAGTCAATGTGTATCACTCAGTCAACGTTGCAATCAATACGCAGATTGTGTGGACGATTCTGATGAGGTTGGGTGTCCTGATGACTCCAGCTTCCTGGCTGATGTCAAAGAGAAAGACATGAAGCAAAGGTTTTATATGAATCTGGATGGGACAGGTTACTTCACTCAACAGGTGGTGACAGCTGATGACTCTTGTCCTCACAGTCATTATCGCTGCACAGCTGAGTGGTTGTACTGTCTGCCTGTATACACCCGGTGTAACGGATTTTCTGACTGTGTGTATGGAGAAGACGAACAAGACTGTGAGACAGCAACGTGTCCTGGTTTCTACCGCTGTCGAGGGTCCAGAGTTTGTGTGCACGGAGATCATCTGTGTGATGGCTGGTGTCAGTGTCGACAGTGGGATGATGAACTCTTGTGTGACAGAAGCTGTCCTGAAGGTTGTCTATGTCAAGGTTATGTTTTCCTGTGTAACAAACCATTTCCTCCAGACCTATATCTTCACTTACGT
This sequence comes from Babylonia areolata, assembly GCF_041734735.1. NCBI lineage: Eukaryota > Metazoa > Mollusca > Gastropoda > Neogastropoda > Buccinidae > Babylonia > Babylonia areolata. The sequence goes on from NC_134908.1 coordinate 4,996,616, forward strand.
TATGTAGACGCGACAGGCTCAAACATGTCAATAGATTATTTCAAAGAAAACAATTATCTTGTTCATTTGACGCTGTCCAAGTGCTTCATTCATAATATTTCAATCACAACCCTTGCAAACCTGAATTATTTAAATCTTGCCAATAACAACTTAAAAACTTTCAATATGACAGTTTTTCTTGAACTTCGAAATTTAAGAGTTCTTCACTTACAAAACAATCCTCTCCGAACAATAAACAGTGAAGCAAAACAGGACGTCCATTATGAATTGACACAAGTGGATGTATCAAAAACATATCTGAATATCTTTTTCAATAATTTATCCTTTCATTTGCCTGATGTGCAGATTTTGAATGTGTCATTCTGTGCTATTGAAACTATCGGACCAGTGGGTTTTAAAAGTATACCACATCTCAAAGAGTTGGATATAAAGGGGAATAGAGTCACTGACTTCCCTTCAGATCTGTTTTCATCATGTGATCAGCTGGATCGTATCTTTTCATCAAACTACAGATTTTGCTGTATGGATTTATTTTCCAAGCACTCTGGTAAAATTAATTGTTTTGCACCACACACTGTACTCCCTTCGTGTACAGCACTGTTACCAACTGAACTGTACAGAATTTTCTTCTGGTTGATTGGCGTTTCTGCCATGATAGGCAATTTTGTGTGTTTGATGACTTCACATGCTGTGAAAAAAATTATTGGAAGCAGTTCCATCAGTGCTGTTGTCCATCTTCAGTTTGCTGATATGTGTATGGGAAGTCACGTCAGCATTATCGTGACAGCAGACACTATATTTTACGGAAGGTACATCCAGATTGAAAAAGCATGGACAAATGGTATAATCTGCAAGTTGGCGGGGTTTCTTTTCCTTCTGTCAAGTACAGTATCAAAACTGATTATTTGGTATATAACATTGTATCACATTTCTGTACTTTGTTTCCCGAAAGGTGGAAGCAGATTACAATTACCAGCTGCAGGCTGTGTGTGGATTATTGGACTTTTGTTGGCAACAGTTCCATTTCTTCCCGGACTATCTCACTGGGGCCTCCAGGGTCAGTCTGGTCTCTGTCGTCTGGCTTTATATGATCGCTATCACTCTGGACATTACTTCAGATGGTTCACAGTTATTGTGACAGTCAATTTCATTTTATGTGTGATGATTGTAGCTGGGCAAACTGTCATCTGTAAAGAAACACCAAAGTACAGAATAACTCTCAATCCAGCAGAGACACCATTGCATTCTTCAGTGCATGTTATGAGAAAAGTGACTGTTACAGATGCTGCTTCCTGGCTGGCGTTCGGACTGGTGACGATGATGAGTTCTCATGGTGTTGCTGGTTTCGATACGATCCATGACACTATGGTTGTGTTCGTGTTGTCTTTCAACTCTGCTCTCAACCCACTTCTCTACATGTGGGCGGTCAACTCACAATGGCGACATCAGCAGCAAGAACAGAAATTGATTCAGGTGTTAAAAGCACGGCTTGCCCAAAGAAGAAAAAATATATGATATTCTTTGGAATACATGCATGGATATACATTGAGAGAGAGAGAGAGAGAGAGAGAGAGAGAGAGAGAGAGAATAAGCAGTATTTTTCCAATAGCCAGGGACCTATTTCAACGGCAGTCTTCATACATAAATGAAGCGGTATTACTCTCCGTTAATATTATGACTCATTTCCTGTGGTTGCGACTCAATTTGAGGGATATTGTTTGTAATTTGATATAGATTCAGCTGCTACACATTGTGCCGCCATCTTGACAGGTCCACCACATTGACGACAGTCACGTATTCATTCAGTCTGTGCCATTCAGACAGCCGCTCTTTCTATACATAGGCCCTCCACTCATGCAAAGGGAAACAGAAATAAACATGGCGGCTTCAGTAAAAAGAAGTGTTTATTTGTGTCAAAATATGGAGTATTTCGTGTCATTATCAAGCCTGACTCTTGATCAAATTGGTGGATTACACGGTACACACACACATACACTCACAAACACACTCACACACACACACACACACACATATATATATATATATATATGTGTGTGTGTGTGTGTGTGTGTGTGTGTGTGTATTTGTATTTGTATTTCTTTTTATCACAACAGATTTCTCTGTGTGAAAATCGGGCTGCTCTCCCCAGGGAGAGCGCCTCGCTATACTATAGTGCCACCCATTTTTTGCAGTTTTTCCTGCGTGCACTTTTGGTGTGTTTTTTTCCTATCGATGTGGATTTTTCTTCAGGAACAACCCTTTTGTTCCCGTGGGTTCTTTTGTGTGTGCTAAGTGCATGCTGCACACGGGACCTCGGTTTATCGTGTCATCCGAATGACTAGCGCCCAGACCACCACTCAAGATCTAGTGGAGGGGAAGAAAATATCCGCGGCTAAGCCGTGATTCTAACCAGCGCGCTCAGATTCTCTCGCTTCCGAGGTGAACGCGTTACCACTAGGCCATCATCCCACGTGATATATATATATATATATATACGTCTTCTACTTCGTCATGTTTGAAAATATTCCTTCTGTTTTCTCTCTCTCTCTCTCTCTCTCTCTCTCTCTCTCTCAACAAAGTGGAGGAGCTGAAAAGAAGAGAACTGTTCTGGATGTGTAACCTTGGGACGGTTTTTGTCGACTGAACATGAGAAGCTAGTTTTTTTTGTTTTTTTTTTGTGAACCCTGAATTCGTTACCAGTCTGGTTTCTCGTTGTGGTGGTTATACACGTTCCCTGAGATACAGAGAGAGAGAGACAGATATATACATATATATATATATATAGAGAGAGAGAGAGAGAGAGAGAGAGAGAGAGGGAGGGAGAAATTCAAAAGATTCAAGATTCAAAAACTTCATTACTCAAGGGGAGAGAGAGAGAGAGAGAGAGAGACAATCAAAGGAATATTTTCAAACATGACGAAGTAGAAGACGTCATGTAAGGTCCACGATGATGACGAAAAAATAACATTACGTCGACTATTGTTAGTGTGGTCTGTGACCAAGCTGCTGGGTTCAAGCAAAAATTCAAATTTACCTTCTTTTTTTTTTATTGTTAAACAAAATAGATAATGGTTTTCAACTTTCTTCTATTCAATTTAAATATTATATATATATTTATATGAGCAGCACAGCACGCGAAAATCAAGCTAAAGTAGGGATTTATCAATTTTGAATTTGTATATATAACCACTAAAAGCTTTAAAATCACAGATTAACATTTTTAAAAACCCAGAATGGATCTATCTGTCATAGATTTTTCTATGATTTTTTTAAATAGTTCGTGTGCCTGAGGAGTAGAAATGGAGAAATCAGCTCATGAAAAAACGGCATATTTATGTGTCTGTGACATAAAAAAAACAAAAACGATAATTATCCTGAATATCTTAGTGGTGTCAAAAGATTCAGAACTGAATCAACTTTAGATTTCCATATGGAAGAGGCACACGAAAATTCATATATTCTCTCTGCACTATCAAAGGAAGACAAATATGGCAAGTAGAGGAGTGACGTCATGCAACAGAGAAAATTCAGCAACATGGAAAACCCACATATTTGTCTGCTTGTAACTATAAAACACGAATTTTCCTGAACATATATGTGGTGTCAGATGATTCAGAATCAAGTAAATTTTAGATTTCGATATGTCAAAGGCACAGGAAAATTCGTATTTTCAAAGACAAGAATGGCAAGTGGAGGAGTGACGTCATGCAGCCACAAGAGAGCCGACGGCGACAGTGTTTCACGCCCATAAGCTGATGCATGAATCTTTGGAACATCGGCTTAGATCCATATCAAACTAACGTTTACTAACTGCAGTCATGTGTATTGCCACATAATCAGCTGAACATAGACTCAGCGACCAGTCTCTAGGGCCTGGAAGCCCAAATCCACTGAATGTTACAACTGTTTGTATGCAGCATTACCAACAGCTCCAGTGTCTTGACAAGAGTGGAGATCATGTGTGAAAGTGGTTGAGTGCGTGCGTGCGTGTACACATGTACATATGTGTGCGCGTTTGTGCATTGTGCATGTGTACGTGTGCGTATGTGCGCGTGTGTGCCCGTGTGTATGTGTGTGTGCCCACGTGTACGTGTGCAGTTTATTAATGTTTGTGTGTATAATATGTGAGTGTGCGCATGAACGCATGCACGCGCGCGCGTACACACACACACACACACACACACACACACACATAGAGCCGTGGGCAAATCCATACGCTCCCGAACACAAGAAAATCTTCTCTTGTTCAGAGCGGAAATACGCGTTTGATCCGCCAATCACAAATTGTTGAAAGAAGTGGACTTGCCCAGAGTGACCGCGGAAGATATTTCACCAGAATTTGCTTTTGGTTAAGTTAGTGAAGCCGGGAAAGTCGCAACAATCATAGAGGAAGTTTTCTACTTTGACAGATCTAAATAATGACTTTAAAACAATGAAATAAAGATGGATGTGGGGTGTTGAAGATAGGATCGTTTCGTTTGCAGCACACAGCATGGCTTCGAAAAACACTAGTATCAGATAGTGGTAAGAAATATGATATGTACCAGTACTGTTAACTCCCCCCCTCCCTTCCCTTTGTCACTTTTGATTTTGTTGTTGTTCAGCAGGGATCTCGCATAAACCATGGCTTTGCTTGTTGGCAGAAGTAAAAGAAAAGCAAAGGACACATGAACAGTGTAAGCAAACTACGAATGCTTTCCTGATGATGATGGATAACCAGTCTAAGTTCCTGAGTAAATCGTTGAGCAGTTTGTTGCCCTGTTGTTTGATTCTCTGAGCAATCTGAGAGTCGTCAGCATGTTCAGACAGCCTCTCTTCAATAAAGAAAAGACAAGTTTGGAAAATACTCCACCCACATCAGCAGCTCTTGAACGGCACACACACATAGCAGTTTATCTGAGAAAGTGCTTACATCTGGAGGTAGAACGGCGGGGATTGCAAAAAGGTGAGGGAAAGACCTTAGTGGACCATTCTACAAAAGCTCAAGAAACTTGATGTGAACTGATTCACTGCTCCTGCACAGTGGTGTGCAGAGAAAGGTGCAAATGCTGCGAGACCAACTTTAAAGTGCACATCTATGTGTACATATGGCAGGTACTGTCACAAAGACTAAACATTGCCCAGTTGGAAAGAGACATCCCAACTAGTCGAGAAGGGTTTTTCAGCAACTTTGTGATACCAGCTTGATGTTTTAGTTTTTAATCCAAGCTGAAACTATCAGAATTGTTTATCTGGCTTTATAGAGTGCACATTATGTACTTCATGACTCTTGTAACCGCACATCCGATGACATGCATGTGGGATTTTCATCACAAAAAATCGTCCCCCACCCCTACCCCCAAACTTTCATCATCCCTCCTTTTACTTTGATGTCTCGTGAGAGTGATGACTAAATCAACGCCCAACAACCCCACCTTAATACCTGTTCAGAGCCATAAGTCTCTGATACAATCTCCTTTACAATTTCTGTGATATGGCCTGGTAGGTTTTGATTTTGGTGCTGAGCCTGATTCCCTTGTTGTTCCACAGCCTGTTGTTGAATCTGCCAAAGGCAGAGCTGGTCTTGGCGATGCACAGCATCACTTCTGTATCAAGTGCTGCATAAGGTGCTGCCTAGGTAGCAAAACTTGTCTACTGACTTGATCTCTGTGTCATGGATCTTGATTGCAGGTAGGGGGGAGGCACTGGCGTTCTGTGAGCTAGCTGGTTGGTACATGGACTCGGTCTTGCTGAGGCTGATGGCGAGTCCAAAGCGCCTGCAGGAGGTTGAGAACCTGTCCATAATGAACTGCATGTCCTCATGGGTGTGTGCAGCAAGCGCGCAGTCATCAGCGAAGAGGAACTCTCTCAACAGTGCCTCAAACACCCTGGACCTGCATGGAGTCGCCGCAAGTTGAAAAGTTTGCCATCTATGCGGAACTGAATGTAGATGCCCTGGACACATTCTTGGAAGGCATCAATCAGCATGGCAGAGAAGAGAATGGAGAACAGTGTGGGTCCAGGACGCAGCACTGCTTCACTCCATTTACCACAGGGAACGGATCCGACATGTCAGTAACTTCCTGTACTCTCGCCTGCATGCCATCGTATATACATATAGAATGTATATATCTCTCTCTGTGTGTGTGTGTGTGTGTGTGTGTGTGTGTGTGTGTGTGTGTGTGTCCATACAGTTAAAGCCTGACTAATGTGTTTGGTTATGCTGCTGTCAGACATCTGCCCAGAAGATATGGTGAGCTATGAGTTTGTACAACGTTGTAAAAGCCTTTTCACTGTGTTATTAAACACAAACTGTCCGAGAATGTGAATTCTTTTTCACTTCATGGAGGGAGGGGGGAAGCGGGACGAGAGAGTGAGGGAGACAGAGAGAGACAGAGACAGAAAGACAAAGAGAGAGACCGAGAGAGAGACACAGAGAGAGAGAAACTCACAGACTCACTTAAGGAAAGAGAGAAAGAGACAGAGACAGAGAAAACATCATGATAATGTGAAAAGTCACTACAGTGTGTGTATTAACTTTCCATCAGTTCTGAATGGGATTCCAGCCATTTACGAAGTTCAGTTTCATTAGCTTTCCTTCTCTTTTCAGCCAAAGTGTTGAGCGTGTACATGAAAGGATTCACAGCAGAGTTCAATGGTAAAACGAATACAGCCAGGGCCACATTCACTTCTGCAGGAATGGCAATTCCTGCCAAAGCCAGCGTCCCACACAAACCGATGGGAAACCAGCACATAAAATCAGTTACTGCAATCGTAATCAGTCGCCGAGCTATGGTCATGTCCTGTGACACTTTGGTAGAATCAGTCTTCAAAGTATTGTCCTGTACTGTCCAATAAATAAATGCCTGACCAGCACAGATAAATAAAAAGAGAATAAAGTTCAGGTAAATCAGAATACCAATAGAATACAGTTTTCCTTTGAAATCTCGTCTTGTAACAGGTAAAGGAATACAAATACCTGTCTGGCTATAGAACTCCCAGTGTGATGTGACTGGAAGTAATGGTACCAAGGCTACAAACCAGCCAACCAGCCAAGTACACATACAAGCCACTGCTGCTGATGTTCTGCCAAACCTCTTGGTGCTGAAAGGAAAGTGAAGGACAATAAAACGATCCAGTGTAATAAGCCAGATACTAAAGGCAGATACCTCACTGGACAACAGAGACAAAAAGCCAGCTGCCTTACAGTTCGCACTGTTTTTCCATGTATCATCATTGTGGAGGTATTGTCCACGGAACCGTTCATCAGCCACTCCAATGATAGCAATGTAGACACCCATCAGAAAATCAGCCATGGTTAGGCTAACGACAAACACACTGAATCCACTAGAAGACGTCATGCTCTTCATTACCATACGAGCACAACAGCAGAAAACATTACCAGTCAGAGACAGACAGGCGACCAACCACAGAAACCCACGGTATGCCCACGACTGCAACAGATCTCTACATGAAGAAATTTCATCTTTTGGGGCAATGCAAGCTGATTCAGCATCGTCAAAGGTGTATGGAAGTATTTCATTACAGCAAAGTTTATAGTTTTGTGTAGATATAAAGCGCAGTTTAGAAACAGCTTTAAATATGTCAGGCGGAAATATTTTAACAGGGCTACCATCCATGTAGAGCTCAGTTAACTGTGGTGTGAACTGAAATCCATCTGAACTGACTGTGTGAATGGAAGTGAAAGTTAAGTTCAGTTTCTGTATGTGACGAAACAGCGACAGGACTTTAGAGTCAAACACTGTCAGCATGGTGTGGGACAGATCCAGCTCTGTGAGTGCACTGTGCTGGTTAACAGGTGAGAGACCAGTGTGGAGTGAGGTAAGGGGATTGCTGGAAAGAGAGAGTGCCTGGAGGTTGTGTAACCCAAGAAGAGACGTCAGGTTGACATACTGCAGTTTGTTGCTACTGAGGTCAAGGAACCTCATATTTACCAAGTGTGTTAGATGAATGTGGGTTATAGAACAGTGTGCGAAAACCACAGCAATAAGGAGGGTATTGTGACTCACATCAGTCAGTGTCATACCTGAGCCTGTTGCATCCAGGTTGCGGAGCTGAGGAAAGAGAGCTGCAGAGAAAGGCTGAGGACACAGAAATGAGTGACCTTGACAAAGACAGTTCACAGGACAGGTTATGTCACATGCTAATTCATCATCATTCATTGGGCAGTGAGGCCAACCATCACACATGTGGTCACTATGTAAACATATTGTTGAAAGTCTGCATCGGAAAAGTCCTGGACATTTCAGTTGTTCACACCCCTCTTCATCCTCGTGGTTACTGCAATCATACATCCCATTGCAGCGTGTGTAGACAGGCAGGCAGTTATTGACTTCACCAGGACAGCGATAGTGGCTGTCGGGACAGGACTCACTGATATTCATTGAAGTGGAGATGAAGTATCTGATGCCGTCAAAGTCGACAAGAGCTGGGTGTGGACTGAATTGTCTTTGGAAGTCTGTGAGTCTAGATGCACGACAGTTCTGTTCATCTGACTCATCCAGACAGTGGAACACTCGATCACAAACCTTGTCAAATGATACACACTGACTGTTAGCGCATCTGAATGCACTTATACAAGCATGGTATTCACAAAAGGATTCATCACTCATATCCTTGCAGTCATTAATAAAGTCGCATACAAGAGTGTATGATATCATTGTTGAATCATGTTCACACACAAATAAGCGGTCTTCAGAAAGCTGACGACCTGTTGAGTCAGATGTGTTGTGTGACAGCTCACCAGAAAAAGTGCAAGGCTCTGTGTATTGTTCACCACACACTGTATGCTGGTTAGAACCACACAGATAAAAAGAATGAGTCAACTGTCCATCAGGGCATGCATGCCACTGTCCTTCAGACAGCAAAACGTTTGTGCTGGTCAAAGAAATTACCTGTGTGTTATAAAGATTTAACTGTGTCTTGGCTTGTGTGAATTCACAAAATGCCCCCTTTTCAGACATGTCGTGAGTTTGAATATCACAATAATGAAAGCCAAAACAAATTCCTCGGAAGTATAAACATAAAGGTTTTGGTATTGCAGGAAACACAGAAGCGTCGCAGATATTGATGTGATGGTGAACAACTGTTCCATCTGTGTGAATAACAGAGTGTGTATAGATATTTACCACTGACCTGCTTCCTATGGACAAACCTGTCAACCAGGAAGAAAGAGGGTGACTTGTTTTTGTTTTGTTGTGAATATTATACCAGTCAAAAACGCACTTAGGCATACCAAGCCAGCCACCAATGGATCTGCAATAATCATCAGCTATCTCGACGCCTTTCGTTTTTTCACTGACAAATCCACGCAGGCTGTCAACAATTTTATAACATCGGTCACAGATTGATAAACGTCCATTGCAATGGTCGTCATTGTATGGACAGGGGCGTGTTTCATTTTGTCCATCTTCACACTCTGTTTTAACATTGCATAACACATCAGGACAGAAGCTTACGTGATTCTTTATTCACCAGTTCCATCGACAACAACGTGGCTTAAGAGGGACTTTGTCATTCTCTTAAGAGAGAATGAACATAGACTTATAACTCCTTTTTATCCGTGTAAATCTAGGCAATGGTAGATCGTAAGTTTAGCAGCACATGCCAGCCGGCCGTGTTGTCTGGACACTGAATTCGTCTTTCTATGTTGTATTGTATTGTATTGCATTGTATTGCATTGTATTGTATTGTATTGTATTGTATTGTGTTGTATTGTGTTCTTTTGTGTTGTGTTGCATTGTATTGTATTGTATTGTATTGTATTGCATTGCATTGTATTGTATTGTGTTCTTTTGTGTTGTATTATGTTGTGTAGTGTAGTGTAGTGCAATGTAGTGTAGTGTAGTGTTGTGCTGTGTTGTGTTATATTCTTTTGTATTGTATTCTATTATGTAGTGTAGTGCAGTGTAGTGCTGTGTAGTGTAGTGTTGTGTGCATTGAGCTACCTAGACAACTCGGAAGGTGGGCCAACGAAACGTGAAGGTAAAGAAGGAGAACAACAACAACAGGAAGACATCTTTAGAAAGACGATTACAAAACACTCTCCTTTCTGCAAACTGCATTTCATCAATTAAATCAATTGAATTCATCTTCGCTTAGTGCCCAGCCAAACGCAGACTTTAAAACACGTCACAAAACAAATGAATAAAATAACATGGAAGTAGTAGTATTAGTATTAGTAGTAGTAGTAGTAGTAGCAGTAGTAGTAGTAGCAGCAGTAGTAGTAGTAGTAGAAGAAGAAGGAGAAAAAGAAGGAGAGTTACGAGCAAAGAAACATTCCAAAACTGACAGTGACATCACCTCTCTTTCTAAATGTTATGTCTACATCGTGTTTCTGCATGTTTCCAGGGAATATTTGTCACTGAAACGCTCCCAGTTTCAGTTCAGTATACTCAAACTGAAACTGAAAAACTGAAACAGCAACACCAGCAACAATTCTGTTATTTGTCGTATTTGTATTTCTTTAGCGTGACCAAGAACTGCCAGCAGAGACTGAGGTGCAAGTGACAGACACATGAAAGAAACAAATTATGGTTAAAATGCACCAGCCAAAGCAGTCATGTTCGATTTCATGTCTCTCTTTCGCTGATAACAGTCTCTATCAAACCACTCACTCACTACGGCCAGTCCTCTCTTCTCCTCTACACAGACCCCTCGGATGTCCAGTGGGTGTCTGAATGACCCAACCTTTAGCTTCCGTCGTCAGAATTGTGGTATTCTTTGTCAACATTCACCTCTTCAGTATAAGAGCCTTCCGCTTGCAATATTTTGATGGTGGTAATTGGGGTGAAACGCTGTTAACGTCATCTCTTTCGCCATTCGTATGGAGAGAGTTAAAATGCACCAGCCAAAGCAGTCATGTTCGATTTGATGTCTCTCTTTCGCTGGTAACAGTATCAGTATTACGCAACGAAGTCATAAATAGATAGTAAAGTAAGCAGCAAATGTTAGTCTGAAACAATTCCACTTTTGCTTCTGCGTCATTCATGATTGGCTGGGTGATTGAAAATCTAACCAGTTTATTTTCCATACGATAAATCTATTCCTCTA